>NC_048299.1:56287028-56332226 GCF_013100865.1 Trachemys scripta elegans | reverse complement strand
GCTTCGGGCAGCCCCCGTGCCTCTGGACCCTGCGCCCCAGACAGGCACTTCCCCTCCCGGGCTCAGGCGGCGCAGGGTCTGGAGGCACGGGGCTGCCCGAAGCTGGTAGCGCTCGGGCAGCCCGGCTCTTAAGCAGAGCCGAAGAGTCGGGGAGGAGCAGAGCCACCATTTTCCCGGACATGTTCGGCTTTTTTGGCAATTCCCCCCGGACGGGGGTTTGACTGTCGAAAAGCCGGACATGTCCGGGAAAAAGAGGACGTATGGCAACCCTAATTATATTTACACATATCCCAAATAGAACAGGACCTGAAATGCCTAGTTATGTAGGACTTCAAGTTTTCCATTACATTAGTGCTAAAGAAGTCAATGAGAAATCTTTCAAGGATTAAAGAAAAACTAAATGTGAGTTTAAGAAGAAAAATCCGTATGCTGACCTCAGACAAAAACAAACACAGGTAACCTTTTATCTCAGGATGTCAAATGTCTGTCTGTCCCACAGAGCCACATTACAATCTGTTATGTAACAAAAATCACTAACCTTTAAAAAGATCAGCCTATTGCATTATTATTTTTTGTTTTTGCAATGCCAGCAAAAAACAGCAACATGAATACACAACTGGGTAGCATTTAATTTCAACATTGTGAGGGTTTAAATTATTTGTTATTTCACAGCACCCAAAAATATGCTAGACGCTTCACAGAATAAATAAAATGGCATTATCCCTTCATAAGTATCTTACAATCTAGTATGACATGACACAGTGAGGAAATAGCAAACCAATAGGGAGGGACAAGTGCAGGGTAGAGGTTACAGCAGAGATTATTGTAGCTGTTCAATAAAAGCTAGTGTGCAACATGCTTGACCAGAAGCTATTTAAAAAAAAAATCATAAAAAATGTGGCTATGCATTTATGCCAGATATTAGTCTATAATGACACTGCTAGACAAAATCCTCAACTAGTGTTAATTGGTGAAGTTCCGTTGACTTTAATAGAGCTATTGCAATTTACACCAACTGAGGATCTGCCCCATTGAGTTAAAATGAAAACTGCAAATATATCTATTTTAAAGGCAATTTACCTGATGATTTTTTGGGGGGGAGGGTTAAGGGTAGGGAGGGGTATATGTGAACATTTTCCGTCTGAAAATTTCAGCTTTTGTCCATGACCAGCTCTTGTATGAACAAAAGGAAATTTCAGTATGCTGAAACTCCACCTTTATGCTTCCTACTTGCCAATGAAAACAATTTTTTTTAAAATGAACCTCACAGTCTTTAATTTGCAATGCAACTCCCACGATGTAAAATATTTTGTCATAAATAGAGCTTTTATTTTCTTCCACATAAATCCTAGCTTTTCTGATTACGTAAGTGAATCCTAAAAGCCAGGATTAAAAACAAAACAAAAATCCTTCCCACACACACACACATACACACTTTTATTCTGCATAACATACCATACAAACGCAATATAGAGAGCCAAATTCCTTCCACAGTTATACCTATGCAACACCACTGGGTATAACTAAGGGCAGACTGTGGCCAATCTATTCAATTCTGAGTCTTAGCACCGTAGGCAATTTCAGTCTTATGCCTCTCTTGAGCAAAAACCAGCAGTTGTTCTTACTCTGTGAAACTTTGTGACGTGGACAGATGTTCGTTTAGGACTAGGAGGGGATCTCTAAGCTTCTTTTCATTTATAAAAAGCAGATGACTTAAACCAGCTTTTCAGAAGGTTGTGTTCCACATTAGCCCAAAACATTTCAGAGCCCCTAAAATAATTTAATGACAGCTACTAGAGAGGCCCAGATTCCGAGACCCCTACTCAGCCTGAATTCCACCTTATTCTACAAGTAGTCCTACTGCAGTCAATGGGATTTCTAGAGAAGTAAAGTATGATTCAGTGTGACTAAGGGTATCAGAATGTGACCCACCATTTTAATAATTTGAGGGGTGGAAAAGGTGGACGGCTAACTTTCACTTGTGCTTCACTAACTTTCACTTGTGCTTCACTCCTGCAGTAAGACTTGACGATGACTCAGATCTAATTCCCTTAATGCTTTTCTACAGAAGGCCCATCTTCCTCGTTAAATGTGGAATTGTCTTTGTGATGGTGGCTATTCTCCTTCTGTAGGTTACAGGGAGTTGAAGGACACACCATCACACATATTTGAGTTGGTCAGACAAAGACTTTCCATTCATTCGAGGGCAAGTTTAGGTATACAGAGGTACCTGGGAAGTTATTCCCTATATCAACTTTAGGCGCCTTTGCAAGCAGATAGTAAATGTGAACAAAAAACAAACAAAATATAGGGCCATCAAGTGATTAAAAGAATTAATCACGATTAATCACGTGATAAAAAAAATAATCACAATTAATCACGTAATAATAGAATAACATTTATTTAAATACTTTGGGATGTTTTCTACATTTTCAAATATGCTGATTTCAATTACAACACAGAATACAAAGTGTACAGTGCTCACTTTATATTTATTTTTATTACAAATATTTGCACTGTAAAAAACAAAAGAAAATATTTTTCAATTCACCTAATTCAAGTACTGTAGTGCAATCTCTTTATTATGAAAGTTGAACTTACAAATGTAGAATTATGTACAAAAAAACCCTATTCAAAAATAAAACAATGTATAACTTTAGAGTCTACAAGTCCACTCAGTCTTACTTCAGCCAATCGCTCAGACAAACAAGTTTGGTTACAATTTGCCGGAGACAATGCTGCCCACTTCTTGTTTACAATATCTCCTGAAAGTGAGAACAGGAGTTTGCATGGCACTGTTGTAGCAGGCGTCACAAGATATTTACGTGCCAGATGCGCTAAAGATTCATATGTCCCTTCATGCTTCAACCACCATTCCAGAGGATATGCATCCATGCTGATGATGTGTTCTGCTCGATAACAATCCAAAGCAGAACAGACCAACGCTGATCAAGGGGCCCATAAAAGCGGCCGCCCAGCCAGGCAGCGGTACAGCTGCGAGCAGCGGCAGCCAACAGGGCGGCTAACAGGGGAGTTTGAGAGGGAGTTCTCATTGGAGGAGAAGGTACCTGTATTTGCATCTGTCCTGGGTGTTCCTGGGTGTTCTTGTGTGTTTGTTTGTTTTGGTTTGTAGGGGCCGGCAGGGGCTGGGTGCTGGGACGGACGCCGAGGCCTGAGCAGGGGGCGGGGCTTGGCTGATCAAGGGGCCCATAAAAGCGGCCGCCCAGCCAGGCAGCCAACAGGGCGGCTAACAGGGGAGTTTGAGAGGGAGTTTGCAGGGGGAGGCAGGAGGGCGGGGCGTGTCGTGTGCTCCGTGGCCCCAGGTGCTGTGGGCAGAAACTGCAGCAGCCATGAGCCAAGCAGCAGCAGCAGACAGAATGCAGATGGCTGCATGTGGAAGCTGTGGTATGTATATAGTCCTAGCAGGAGACCCGGAACAAAGGTATGTGTGTATGAAGTGTCGCCTTATAGTGTTACTGGAGGAAAAGATTAAGGGGCTGGAGATGCAGGTAGAGACCCTGGTGGAGTTTAGGCGGGGGTTTGAGCAGCTGATGGAGGATGGGCAAGGCGGGGCTGAAGAGGAAGGCTCTAGGGTGCAGGAGGAGGCAGTAGTAGATGACAGCGAGAGGGGAATGGAAGGAGGAGATCCAGGGAAGTGGAGGCATGTGACTGTGAGAAGTAGGCCAAGGAAAAGGAGGGCCAGTGAGGGGGGAATAGAACTCAGGAATAGGTTTGAGTGTTTGGAGAACGAGGTAGAGGGGCAGCAGGTGATGACTGAAGGTGGGAGGGTGAGGAAGAAGAGAAGAGCGGCTAGTCCGAGAGAGAGGGGGGAGGAGTTGATGGAGACAGCACCAATTATGGGCCACCAGAGGATACAGGAAGGCATAAGGGGGAGCATAAGGGAAGATAGGAGCAGACACAGGTCAGGACTAGAGGGATCGGAGACTAGATTACTAGATCGCACTGTTGCCAGGCGACGGCAGGTGTATGTAATTGGAGACTCTTTACTGAGGAGATTGGACAGGCCTGTGACCAGGGCGGACCCGGAGAACAGAAGGGTGTGCTGTCTACCGGGTGCAAAGATACGCGATGTGGACCTGCGGTTGAAAAGGATCCTGAAAGGAGCAGGTAAGAACCCCTTGATAATCCTTCATGTGGGAACGAATGACACGGCTAGGTTCTCGTTAGAGAGAATCAAGGGAGATTATGCCAGGCTGGGGAAGACTCTCAAGGAGATAGAGGCTCAGGTTATCTTTAGTGGGATTCTGCCTGTTCCGAGGGAAGGGCACCAAAGGGCTGATAGGATTGCGAGGATAAATAGTTGGCTAAGGGAGTGGTGCTATAAGGAGGGCTTTGGGATGTATGGCCACTGGGAGGCTTTCGGGGACAGACACCTGTTCTCGCGGGATGGGCTTCACCTGAGTAGGGAAGGAAATAGACTTCTGGGAGGGAGGCTGGCTCATCTTATCAAAAGAGCTTTAAACTAGGAAGTTTGGGGAGATGGTTGGGAGATGCACAGTTAATCTCCACGCCAGTTTCCGGTATTGAAAAGCTGAGTGTAATAAGAGGAGACATAGCCGGGGAAATGAGATTGGACATAGGAGGGACAGGGGGGACGAACACAAAGAGGAGCGCAACATACAGTGCTAGTAATGGGAGACAGGCTAAACGACATATATTAGGCTGTTTGTACACCAATGCGAGAAGCCTAGGTAATAAAATGGAGGAATTGGAGCTCTTGGTCCGAGAATTGAAACCGGATATCGTAGGAATAACTGAAACATGGTGGAATGGCAGTCACGACTGGAACACAGGTATGGAGGGGTATGCGCTGTTTAGGAAAGACCGGGATAAAGGTAAAGGGGGGGGGGTGGCATTGTATGTCAATAGTGAAATAAGCTGTAAAGAAATAATAGTGGATGGAATAGATAATACAGAGTCCGTCTGGGCAATACTCAAGCTGGGTAAAAGTACTACTAGAGCCTCTCCGGGGATAGTGCTTGGGGTGTGCTATAGACCGCCGGGATCGACCCAGGATATGGATAAGGAATTGTTTAATGTATTAAGGGAGGTAAATACTAATAGAAACTGTGTAATTATGGGGGACTTTAACTTCCCGGATATAGATTGGGGAACAAACGCTAGTAGCAATAATAGGGCTCAGATGTTCCTAGATGTGCTTGCGGATCAATTCCTTTATCAAGTGGTAGCTGAGCCGACGAGGGGGGAGGCCATTTTAGATTTGATTCTGGTAAGTAGTGAGGACCTTGTTGAGGAAGTGGTAGTGGGGGACAACTTGGGCTCCAGTGATCATGAGCTAATTCGCTTTAAACTAAATGGAAAGAGTACCAGAATTAAGTCAAAGACTAGGGTTTATAATTTTAAAAAGGCCAATTTTAACAAATTAAGGGGACTGGTAAGGGAAGTGGATTGGGCAAACGTATTAAGGGACCTAAAGGCAGAAGAAGCCTGGGATTACTTTAAGTTAAAGATGCAAGAGCTGTCAGAGGCCTGTATCCCCAAAAAGGGAAAAAGATTACTAAGCAAGAGACTTAGACCGAGCTGGATGAGCGACCGGCTGAAAGGGGCGATTAGGAAAAAACAGAAAGCGTACAAAGAGTGGAAGAGGGGAGGGATCAGTAAGGAAACTTACCTTAGCGAAGTCAGAGAATGTAGAGATAGAGTGAGAAAGGCCAAAGGCCGGGAAGAGTTGGACTTAGCGAGGGGAATTAAAAGTAATAGTAAGAGGTTTTACAGCCATATAAATAGGAAGAAAGCAAAGAAAGAAGAAGTGGGACCGCTGAAGACTATAGCCGGAGAGGAGATTAAAGATAATCTAGGCATGGCGCAATATCTCAATGAATATTTTGCATCGGTGTTTAATGAGGCCAATGAAGGTATTAGGGATACTAGCACCGTTACAGAGGGGCATACGGGATGGGGGATTACCGCATCCGAGGTAGAAACAAAACTAGAACGCCTTAATGGGACTAAGTCGGGTGGACCAGACGATCTTCATCCGAGAATATTGAAGGAATTGGCGCGGGAAATAGCAGGCCCATTAGCGACTATATTTAATGAATCTGTAAACTCGGGGGTAGTCTCGTTAGACTGGAGAATAGCCAATGTGGTTCCTATTTTCAAGAAAGGGAAAAAAAGTGACCCGGGTAACTATAGGCCTGTTAGTTTAACATCAGTAGTGTGCAAGGTGCTGGAGAAGATTCTGAAAGAGAAACTAGTTGAGGACCTTGAGGTTAATGGCAAATGCGATAAATTACAGCATGGTTTTACGAAGGGCAGATCGTGCCAAACGAATCTGATCTCCTTCTTTGAGAAAGTAACGGACTTATTAGATAAGGGAAATGCGGTGGACCTAATTTACCTGGATTTCAGTAAAGCGTTTGATACAGTACCCCATGAGGAACTATTGGTTAAAATGAAAAACATGGGGATCGATATGAAAATCCAGAGGTGGATAGGGAATTGGTTAATGGGGAGAATGCAGCGGGTCGTATTAAAGGGTGAATTGTCGGGTTGGAGGGAGGTTACTAGTGGAGTGCCTCAAGGTTCGGTTTTGGGACCCATCTTATTTAATCTATTTATAACTGACCTCGGGACAGATTGCAAGAGTGGGCTGATAAAGTTTGCGGATGATACGAAGGTGGGAGGAGTTGCAAACTCGGAGGAGGATAGGGATACTCTGCAGGGAGACTTGAATGAGCTTGTGAATTGGAGTATTAGAAATAGGATGAAATTTAATAGTAAAAAGTGTAAGGTTATGCACTTGGGGACGAATAATAACAATTTTAGTTACAAGATGGGGACGCATTGGTTAGAAGTAACGGAAGAGGAGAAGGACCTAGGGGTCCTTGTGGACCGCAGGATGACTATGAGTCGGCAATGTGACGTGGCGGTGAAAAAAGCCAATGCGGTCTTGGGATGTATTAGGCGAGGTATATCTAGTAGAGATAGGGAGGTCCTGCTTCCGTTGTATAAGGCACTGGTGAGACCTCATTTGGAGTACTGTGTGCAGTTCTGGTCTCCAATGTTTAAAAAAGATGAACTCAAACTGGAACGGGTGCAGAGAAGGGCGACTAAGATGATCAGAGGAATGGAAAACCTGTCGTATGAAAAGAGATTAGAGGAGCTTGGGTTGTTTAGTCTGACAAAGCGAAGGCTGAGGGGGGATATGATTGCTATCTTTAAATATATCAGAGGGGTTAATACAAGGGAGGGAGAGGAATTATTCCAGTTTAGTACTAATGTGGACACGAGAACGAATGGATACAAACTGGCCGGGGGGAAGTTTAGGCTAGAAATTAGACGAAGGTTTCTGACCATCAGAGGGGTGAAATATTGGAACGGCCTTCCGAGGGAAACGGTGGGGGCGACGGACCTGTCTGGTTTTAAGATTAAGTTGGATAAGTTTATGGAGGGAATGGTTTAATGATAAAACATAGTAGTCAAGGAAAACCAAGCAATGGTACATGAACAACATAATGGCCAACAAGGGTCAGGCTAGAGACTCTTGCCTATATGCTCGGGGTATTACTGATCGCCATATTTGGGGTCGGGAAGGAATTTTCCTCCAGGGTAGATTGGCCGAGCCTCTGGAGGTTTTTCGCCTTCCTCCGCAGCATGGGGCAGGGATCACTAGCAGGAGGGTCTCAGCCGATTGAAGTCACTAAAACACAGGACTGGGGACTTCAACGGTAGAGTACAGGGAAGGGTCTTGCGGCCTGCGGCATGCAGGGGGTCAGACCAGATGATCATAATGGTCCCTTCTGACCTTAATGTCTATGAGTCTATGAGTCTATGAGCATGTTCATTTTCATCATCTGAGTCAGATGCCACTAGCAGAAGGCTGATTTTCTTTTTTGGTGGTTCGGGTTCTGTAGTTTCCACATCTGAGTGTTGCTCTTTTAAGACTTCTGAAAGCATGCTGCACACCTCGTCTCTCTCAGATTTTGGAAGGCACTTCAGATTCTTAAACCTTGGGAGTGCTGTAGCTATTTTTAAAAATCTTACATTGGTACCTTCTTTGCGTTTTGTCTTAAAACGAACAACATGTGCTGGGTCATCATCCAAGACTGATATAACATGAAATATATGGCAGAATGTGGGTAAAACAGAACAGGAGACATACAATTCTCCCCCAAAGGAATTCAGTCTCAAATTTAATTAATGCATTTTGTTTTTAACGAGCATCATCAGCGTGGAAGCATGTTCCCTGAAATGGTGGCTGAAGCATGAAGGGGCATATGAATATTTAGCATATCTGGGACGTAAATACTTTGCAACACTGGCTACAAAAGTGCCATGCGAACGCCTGTTCTCACTTTCAGGTGACACTGTAAATAAGAAGCAGACAGAAGTATCTCCTGTAAATGTAAACAAACTTGTTCAGCTAATTACTAAGACAAACAAGAAGTAGGACTGAGTGGACTTGTAGGCACTAAAATTTTACATTGTTTTGTTTTTTGGGTGTAGTTATCTAACAAAAATAATCTACATTTGTAAATTCAACTTTCATGATAAAGAGATTGCACTACAGTACTTGTATGTGGTGAATTGAAAAATATTATTTCTTTTGTTTATCATTTTTACAGTGCAAATATTGGTTATCAAAAATAATAATATAAAGAGAGCACTGTACACTTTTTATTCTGTGCTGTAATAGAAATCAATGTACTTGAAAATGTAGAAAAACATCCAAAATATTTAATACATTTAAATTGGTATTCTATTGTATGACCGTGCAATTAATTGTGATTAATTTTTTTAATTGCAATTAATTTTTGAGTTAATTGCATGAGTTAACTGTGATTAATCGACAGCCCTACAAAAAAAACAAAACCAAACAAATCTACAATCTAGGAATTTTAGCTCATAAATGTATTGTATGGGTTCATAAGTAATACAGATTATGTATCCTCAAAGGAAGATTATTTTTATAGGAGAATCTAAATTTAGAAGATAAAGGAAGAACACAAAACAGACAAGACCAGAAAAAAAGAAGTAGCAATTTTAAGGTTATAGTGACAAATTCTGCAGTCTCTGGTGAGAGTTTTCCTTAGTCAGGGACCACAGAATTTGGCCAACAGGAACTAGTAAATGAAGGGACATATTAGAACATCTAGTTTATCTCCTGCCAGGGCAGGTGTTCCCTATGGTGCACTGTCTACTGCTTTGTCCAATCTAGTTTTCCACCATTCCTCTCAAAAGTCTTTTTTACAACTTCAGGGCCGCCATCCACATTACAAAAATAATCCTGTTTGAACATGACTGTGAAACATGGCTGTGGCCCAAATGCATTATAGAAATGTTTCTTCTGGCCTGTGTGAAATACTCCCCACCCAATTAGATTATAAACCTGTTAAGGAACAGTGTTTAAACTCAGGTAACACCCTAGGTTAAAATTTCGCAGTATAGATATAAGAATTATGGTTTGGTCTATTCAGTAAAGAAGAAATATTATTGTAACAAAGTTGAGTCCCAGCAATATTTCACAGCTGTGCTTAAACAAGTTTGTTTTAGTATCATAGATAGGGCCTAACAGATATCACCATAAGAAAGTCTCTTCCATATATTCAGTCTAAATCTTCTCTTTCTTCATTTCACTACTCCAAGTTATACCCTCATGTTACAGTACTAGAAATTATGAGTCCTGCAAAATAAACAGGCATAAAACATGTCATTCAGATTCTTGCATGAAAATGGGAAAAATAAAATAGGTTTATTGATGCATCTGCTAAGGGCAGCACAACTTACATTGGACACTCTTCTCTTTGTTCTGACAGAACATGTGTGAGAATATAGCTGTGGGAGATGATTTCATATCACTGCTTCTCCCAAAAATGGTCAGTGTTTAACCTAGGTCTATGACAATGAGTTTCTATTATGCACTTTTTAAAATCTACTGTTACACTGGGTTTCATTCTAGTTGTCCCATCAGTAAAATCTTCCTCCCATTTCTTCACCAGATAAAAGAGACGTAAATGTTATAAGCATTGTATCTAAACAGAAGTCTAACTTTGCAGAGTTTATCCAGTATATTTATAAGGAATAGCATCTCACAGTTTATAACATTTATTCTCTATTTTTCATCTCTGATCCATGACCCTTGCACTGACAGCCAACATAATTCAACAATACCATTTATTTGGGAAGTACGGATTGCAATATTTTGCAGATAAAGTTGTGTTAATTTGGAAATATATGGCTTTTCTGAGAGAATAAAGGCATATTTTATAACTGTGACAGACCATAAACTGAGAGGCAAGGTTCAGTAAGAGAGTGGTGCACCACTTCATTGGGATGCACAGCAGAGGCATATAGTATTTTCAATTTTCATTCAATTGTGTTATCTCAGACATGGTCTGAAACAGTAAAGTAAAATGCAAGTTACTGTATTTTTACAGTTACTTGGATTACTTATTAAATATAATACCTATGAAAAAGTCTGTGCATATAAGTGCACATAATCCATTTAATGATTTATGAACTTGAAGTGCACAATAAAGCTGAAGCGTACATAATGGTTTAGATTTTCAAAGGGAGCAAAAAGAAATAGGTGCTAATTCCCACTGAAAGTCAATGGGACTTGGAAGCCTAACTCCCTTAGGCCCCTTTGAAAGTCTCACATGATGTCCCAAGCTTCACAACAAGCAACACACACTTTAGCAAAGTGCAACTTTTGAATATGCACATGTGCCAGTGAGGTGAGGAAACATGTCACCTGCGTGAGTTGCATATGAAAATTGTGTAGAAAAAGGAGCAGTTCCCTTTTCCTCTAAGGTATCAACATCCCTTTGGTACTATTGTTTTGCAGGTTGGGGTTGAGACATTGCTACCAGGAAAGAATGTAGCAGGGGTTGCAGCTCTTGCTCCAAAGAGCGTGCACCACTTGGAAACTCATGGACTTTCCCACTGAAGACTTCACTGGAAATTAATGCTATTCAGACCAGTATTAATCTCTAATACATGATGTCTATCCCCTTGTGAAAACAGGGGTAGAGTGGATAGCTGTGGGACAGAGATGAATTGAAACATGGCCACTGAGCTAGCCAGGTGTTTGGGGCTGAAGGAATAGGAAGATGGCTGGGGAGCAGTCTAGAGGGACAGGCATTCCAAGCTATGCTCCAGGATCCACAAGGTTGGGGTCATCCATACAGAACCTTCTTGAGTGTTCATGATTAGAAGATCTACAACTACTGCTCCCATCCATGAAGCCACTAGATTCTCCCCCTTCCTTCTGGACGAGGTAATTTCTGGGGTGTCGTGTGGCTTCTAAGTAGGTATATTTTGTATTATCTTTTCCCTTTCTGGGTAGTTTTCATCATGGGATCACATGGTCATATGATATGGCATGGTTTAGATTGTATGTGGGAAAAGAACTATATTACAACAATACTACTGAAATTTTAAATTGCATGAGAGTCAGGAAATTCAATGAGGGTTTTTACAACAACCCTATTACTGTACAGTCTTTTATTCTAACACAATATACTCCAGCATTCTCACTCTAGCACTTATGTGCATTAAATTTACACTACAGAAAAAAGCAAAAAATCTTGTATCCAAAAATATCCTAAATGTCTTTTTTGTTGTTGGGCGCATGAACTAGTAAGTCACTTTGTAACAATTTTTTTAGATAGTCAACATTATGGACCAAACAATGTTTTGGTATTTAATTTAATGAGGTGGGTTTCATTCTTCCAATTCTGGGATAATTCAAGCAACAGAATTATAACCTGTCTTTTGAGAGTTTCTGGAACTTAACCTGCATATTTCCAAGTGCAAAACTCCATTCTTGACATTAACTTGGTGGATCAGGATGGAAACAGCTAACAAATAAAAATGAAACAAAACACTGCAAAAAGTTTTCACCTTCACCTCCATGTCACTGTTGTGAAACTCAGTGACAGCCCTAATCCTGAGTTAATGGGCATAGCTGCCAATTTTTAGCTATACCCATAGGAACATTGCAGTTATACTTCTACAAATAGTTTTATAGATGAAAGATAGTTAGTTTCATTCTTCTAAATAATAATTACAGCCATTGCCTCACAGACTGGATTGAAGCGTCCCTGAATTTAGTTTAGATTTAATACAGTAGCAATGCTTTAGATAACCAAACCTGGACGCAGTTGGATTGAAACCTCTCCCGGTGTTACTTGTGTATTTGCCTTGTGGTCGCTGGGTATTGTTACACGAATGGTGGGATTTTCTATAAATTCTGATTGGCAGCCTTTTTTCATTAAATTAAAAACCATGTCACATCGTCCCTTCTGTGTTGCTCCTGCCATGAAATCCTGGTTGAAAAGAGGCAAAAAGTACAAGCCATTTTAAGTTAGAAAATACATAATCTTCAAAGGAAACCAAGTTACCAAATAACAAGTGTTTCAAACAATAGAACATGCTACTATAATTGCAAAGACTGTTGTGCAAGGCCATGGAAACCACATGTTTTTAATAAGAACAATAACAAGAAAATATTTAAAATAGAAGTTAAAGAAAAATAATTTTAGATTTAAAGGACAAAACTTTTTGAATAGAGAGAGGATTTTGCACTTTTAGAACAAGCTGCCTTTGGAAAAAGAATGGTATGCACTGTCATTATGTCACTGTAAAATTGTTTGTGCTACGTTCACTAAAGCAGTTCCACCAAAGTAGTGTGAGCCACACTTACTATTTTACTTCAAAATGTACTGCTCATTTCTCAGAAAAAGTCTACTAGAAATTTTGTTTAAGACAATATTTTCAAAATTAGGACCAATATCTATAGTTAAGTTGCTCAACAAGTGGCCAGATTTTCAAGTGTGCTGGAAACTCAGCAGCTCCCACTGAGGCCAGTGGGAACTGCCAGATTTTTGAAAGTCTTTTGTAGGGGGCATGAAGGGTTATTTGAGTGTTTGGTGAGGAGGAAGCCTACTACATCTTCCTAGCAATTGCACAACTGCGTATGAGCTGTACTGTGCTCAAAACAGAGGTGAAGTTCTATGACCCATGCAATACAGGATGACAGACTATATGATTTAATGGTCCCTTCTGGTCCATTAAAAATCTACAAGCTGATGAGCCCATCTGTTCCCCCTATATAAGCCATAAGAGACAGTTATGCCAGTATCCTCTTGTTTTGTGGTTGCCTGTGTATGGGGCAGGAAATGTTTTAAATAGAGCTGTCGATTAATCACAGTTAACTCATGCGATCAACTCAACAAAATTAATCACGATTAATCACAGTTTTAATTGCACTTTAATAGAATACCAATTTAAATGTATTAAATATTTTTCTACATTTTCAAATACAACAGATTACAAAGTGTACAGTGCTCACTTTATATTTATTTTTGATTATGAGCATTTGTACTGTAAAAAAAGAAATAGTATTTTTCAATTTACCTCATACAAGTACTATAATGCAATCTCTTTATCATGAAAGTAGAACTTACAAATGTAGAATTATGTACAAAATATAACTACACTCAAAAACAAAGCTATGTAAAACTTTAGAGCGGGCAAGTATACTCAGTCCTACTTCTTATTCAGCCAATCGCTAAGACAAACAAGTTTGTTTACATTTACAGGAGATAATGCTGCTGGCTCCTTATTTACAATGTCACCTGAAATTGAGAACAAGCATTCACATGGCACTTTTGTAGCCGGCATTGCCAGGTATTTACGTGCCAGATATGCTAAACATTCATATGCCTCTTCATGCTTTGGCCACCATTCCAGAGGACATGCTTCCATGCTGATGATGCTTTTTAAAAAAATAATGTGTAAAATTTGTGACTAAACAACTTGGGGAGAATCGTATGTCTCCCAGTCTGTTCTACCCACATTTTGCCATATATTTCATGTTATAGCAGTCTTGGATGATGACCCAGCACATGTTGTTCATTTTAAGAACACTTTCACTGTAGATTTGACAAAACACAAAAATGTGAGATTTCTAAAGATAGTCACAGCACTCGACCCAAAGTTTAAAAGCTGAAGTGCCTTCCAAAATCTGAGAGGGACGAGGTGTGGAACATGCCTTCAGAAGTCTTAAAAGAACAACACTCTGATGCAGAAACTACAGGGACTGAGTGGACTTGCAGGCTCTAAAGTTTTACATTGTTTTGTTTTTGAATGCAGTTATATTTTGTACATAATTCTACATATATAAGTTCAATTTTCATGATAAACCAGATTGCACTACAGTACTTGTATTAGGTAAACTGAAAATACTATTTCTTTTTCTTTTTTTCTGTACAGTGCACATATTCATAATCAAAAATAAATATAAGGTGAGCACTGTACACTTTGTATTCAGTGTTGTAATTGAAATAAATATATTTGAAAATGTAGAAAACTTCAAAAAATATTTAAATAAATGGTATTTCATTATTGTTCAATTGCGCGATTAATCCCATATTTACTTCTTTTAATCTCGACAGACGTAGTTTTAAATTGTCAAAATACTGGGAGATGTGGATGACAGCAAAAGGGAGTTTTTGTAAAGGAGCTCTCCCTTGTATATAGCTCCAAAACTTTTAGACAGAGGTGGGTTTGGGTTTGTTTCCCCCGCTCCCCAATTCCACAATCTTAGGGATGGCTCGAGTGTCAGACTAAGCAAACTATAGAATAGGGGTCGGCAACCTACGCACGCGTGCCAAAGGTGGCACGCGAGCCGATTTTTAATGGCACACCGAGGTCCCGGCCGCCGGCCCCGCTCAGCCCGCTGCCGGCCTGGGTGAAGGGAATCCCAGGCCGGTAGCGGGCTGAGCGGAGTCGGCGGCTGAGACCCCAGCTGGCAGGATCCACTGGCCAGAACTCCAGACCGGCAGCGGGCTGAGCGGGGCCCTGGCCCTGCTCAGCCCGCTGCCAGCCCAGGGTTGTGGACGCCAGTCCCCCTCAGCCCGCTGCTGGCCTGGATGAATGGAACCCCGAGCTGGCAGTGTGGAGCCAGCGGCTGGAACCCTAACTGGCAGGAGCCGGTGGGACTCCGGCTGGCAAGGGGCCGGCAGCCAGAACCTAGAAGTGAAAGTAAGGCGGAGCATGCACGCTCGGAGCCAGCCGATGCTGGGGCGCTCCACTGTGGGTGGAGGCCCGGCGCGTGGCGCACTCCCAGCTGGGGTCCTGCTGGCTGCCGGAACTCTCCTGCAGGCTGGTGCCGGCGGCCCCGTGCACCGGACTAAGCAGCAGGCAGTCAGGCAAGTGAAAGGGGCCGGCAGGAGGTGGCCACATCCCAGCCTGTCCTGCTGCCCCTCTCTCGCCACTGTGGCTGGATACCAGGGCACTGCAGGCACGTGCCGTCCCTGCAGAGTGCACAGCTGCGGCCCCTGGGGAAGAAGGGGAAGGGAGCGGCAGGCCAGGGGGTCTTCTGCTGTCACCCCCCATTTGCCTGCAGATGCAGTGCCCACACACAGCTGGCCCACATCTCTGTTGGCAGGAACAGGAACAGCGTGGGCAGGGACCCATCCACCATCCAGGTAACCCTGCTGCAACTGGGACTGTCCCAGGCCATCCCCAAGCCTCCACATCCCCAGGACTTCCCCCCTACACACACACCCCAACCTTCTGCCCTGAGCCCCTCATGCCACCCAACCCTGACTCCTGCACCCCCCCATGCTCCCAGCCCTGACTCCTGCATCATCCACATCCCCACCCCCTGCCCTGAACCCCCGCACCCCAACCCCCTTGCCCTGAGTGCTCCCCCCCACACCCACACATCCCCAGCCCCTGATCTCCTCCCCCCAAGGGAGGTGCAATATGACAGTACCTGTAAGCAATTTAAGTTACTTTCACCCCTGCTGGAACCCCAGACCAGCAGTGGACTGAGCGGAGCTGGAGGTGGGCTGAGTGGCTCATCCCGCTGCTGGTCTGGGGTTCTGGCCACCGGCCCCGCTCAGCCCACTGCCAGCCTGGGGCACTGGCAGCCAGCCTGGGGCTCTGCTCCTGGCCTCGACCCAGCGCTCTTCAGTCACCCCCTGCTGTAGCCCACATTGGAAAACTCAGCAAGGAAAAGCGAGGGCAAGGATCACACTAAACTGATAAGATCTGCATTTTAATTTTATTTTAAATGAAGCTTCTTAAATATTTTAAAAACCTTATTTACTTTAAATACAACAATAGTTTATTTATATCATATAGATTTAAAGAGAGAGACCTTCTAAAAAAGTTAAAATGTATTACTGGCACGCGAAACCTTAAATTAGAGTGAACTTGACATACCACTTCTGAAAGGTTGCCTACCCATGCTATAGAATGAGATGATCTTTCATGGAACCTTACTCCATTAACTTCTGAGGCCACAGATTTTTTAATGGGTTACTTTCACAAAACAGGTGGTTTTCAAAGAACAAATTCAATGTATAAAAACTTTTTTTTTAAATATCAAACATTAATTTTTGTTTTATTAACAAAGAAATTCAGGCTTCGTTTGCTGAACTTCATAAAATACTCCCATAGTAGCACACACTGTTAACAAAGAAATGCAGAAAACATAAAATGGGAAAGAAAAAGAAAAAGTGTGGTTGCAAAAAAAATTCTCCTACACAAAGAGTTTTGAAAGATGGTTTTAACAGGCACAGACAAAATTTAATAATTAGTTTTGATGCCAGAAAGTTTTTCATTTAGTAATATGAGAGCTAGTTGAATAGTTTCAATTTGTGTGTGTTTACATGCAAATAATATAGCAAATTATCATTTCTGGGGTATGTTAATTGTAGTTTGTGAGTATGGATGCCACCAGTTATTTATGAAAGGGTCGACAAATACAGAACATTTAGTGAATTTTAAACAGGAATGATGATTCATCTAAAATATTCATACGAAAGTGTTATTCATTATTTGCTAGTCACTATCTGAATTCTCTTCAGCAAAAGAATAAAACAAGACAATCATTGAACCGGGGAGTAGAAACAATAACATCCAACTACACATGGCAATGAGAAATAGCACAAGGGTAAAAGACATTGGCCTGTTCTACATTTAAAATGTAGGTTACATTGCTATGTTGGTCAGGGGTGTGAAAAATCCACTCGAGTGCCGTTGCTATACTGACCTAACCCCCAGTCTACACGCAGCTACGTCAATAGAAAAATATTCCCATTAACCTAGCTGCCATTGTTTAGGGAGGTGGTGTTCATACAGTGATGTGTTATGGCGGCAAAGCTACAGCACTGTACCTATGCCAGTATAGTCCCTAAAGTGTACACATACTCATAGTGACAGAGAAAGGGTGACGTTTGTTCACAAACTACTTGATGAACACTTGGGGATAACAAATACACTTGTAGAAGTTGCAGTCAGTGCATAAATAGAAAGAGAGAAATAGCACCATCAGTTCTAATTAACAGCTTTAAAACAATCAAATTAGCAATGTTTGTAGTGTATTGAAGAAATATAAAAATATACACTTTAAAATTGCATATACAAAATGGAAAGTTTAAAAATGATTTTGTAACAAAACAATATGGAAAAATACACAAAGATTGAATGCAATAATGTAGTATTTTAACTGATCCACCATTCAGCCTCTAAAATTATGCTGGCATGAAGGGGAGAGAGAGAAACCCATTGGCTGCAATGTGAGCATCAAAATAAACGAACCCTTGTGAAGTCAGCAGATGACATCTTACCCTATTACTAATTGCCTAAAAGTGCCCTTAAAAGTTTTTGTGAACTTCTAATTGCCAGTAAACAATCTTGCAAAGGAAAAAAAATAAAATAAAAACCTACAAATCACCCTTAACACTCTTCAGAGACATGAAAACTCATAACTGAGTATATACAAATTGAAATTAACTGGTTGTTTGTCACAAACAGAAACCTCACTGTTTTCAGTACAGTACTGATTTCAGAATAATTCAATTAATCACAAAAGCATTACAATCCCTGGCAAGTCACAAAACTGAAGGTTTCTTGTGTCAAAAATAGCAAAGCATCAGTTTTCCATATGTGACAAAGGAAATTATGTCTGATGAAATCAAATTGACTCCAAGAAATTCAAAACCAAAACATTACTAGTAAAGTAACTTGCTGAAATGTAATAAGAGGAGGTTACTCACCCTGTGCAGTAACTGACGTTCTTCGAGATGAGTGTCCCTGTGGGTGCTCCACTCTAGGTGTTGGTGCGTCCTTGCGCCTTCACTCGGAGACTTTTCATAGCAGTACTCATATTGGCCACACATGCGCAGAGGCTGCCCCCCGCAGTGAGTCTAGGATAATAGTGCGCATGCGTGGCCAATCTCCTCAGTTCCTTCTCTACAACGGAGACTACCCCAACTCCGAAGTAGAGGGGAGGAGGGTGGGTAGTGGAGCACCCACAGGGACACTCATCTTGAAGAACGTCAGTTACTGCACAGGGTGAGTAACCTCCTCTTCTTCGAGAGAGATGTCCCTGTGGGTGCTCCACTCTAGGTGACTTAAAAGCCGTGTATCTTAAGGAGGTAGGGACTTCGGATCTGATAGGAACGCCATTGATAGTACAGCCCTGCCCAAACGTATATCAGATAGAGGGCCTTGAGTAAGGGCATAGTGTTTAACAAAAGTGTGCTCAGAGGACCAGGTAGCTGCTTTACAGATATCAGCCAGGGGAACTTTGCGTAAGAATGCTACAGAGGCAGCCATAGATCTAGTGGAGTGTGTTCTGATGCCGTCTGGAGGTGTAACTTTCTTCATCTGATAGCACAACCGGATGCACTGAGAAATCCAGTTCGAAAGTCTCTGGGTAGAAATAGGTGTAACTCTGGAACGCTCCGCGATGGAAAAAAAAGTCTGGAAGAATTTCTAAAAGGTTTGGTTCTATCCAAATAGAAGGACAAGGCCCTGCGTACATCTAGTGTATGCATTGAGGCTTCGAACGAGTTCGTATGTGGCTTCGGGAAAAAGGTTGGTAAGTGAATCGGCTCATTAATGTGGAACGAGGAGTGTACTTTAGGAAGAAAATTGGGGTGTAACCTGAGGGTAACCTTGTCTTTGAAAAATATCGTATATGGTGGGTCTGCCATAAGAGCTGCTATTTCTCCTGCCCGCCTGGCAGAGGTAATTGCCACTAAAAATGCTGTTTTCATCGAAAGGTGTAAAAGGGAACACGTGGCTAGGGGTTCAAATGGTTGTTGGGTTAGGCAAGAGAGAACTAGATGAAGGTCCCACGGGGTGGTGGGTGGTTTTATGTCTGGGTATAGGGTTTGGAGTCCCTTGAGGAAGCACTTGGTGATAGGATGAGCAAATACGGAAGTACCCTCAATTTTGTCATGAAAAGTTGTAATAGCAGCTAAATGGACCCTGATGGAACTGGAAGAAAGGCCGGATTGCTTAAGGTCCAATAGGTAGTCAAGTATGAGCGGAAGAGGTGCTGACGTGGGACTAAGTTGTTTAGTTGAACACCAGTGTGTGAATCGTTTCCACTTACATAGATAGGTGGTGCGAGTAGATTGTGTTCTGCTATGCAGGAGCACTCTTTGAACTTGTTCAGAACAATCTAGTTCATTTTGGGAGAACCATGTAGAAACCATGCTTTGAGGTGGAGCATGGATAAGTTGGGGTGGAGAAAACGGCCGTGTTGTTGCGATAGGAGGTTCGGAATGAGAGGCAAGGGGATTGGTGGTCGAATGGACATTTTGGTGAGAAACGGAAACCAGGGCTGTCTGGGCCATGATGGGGCCATTAGGATCACTTTGGCTCCATCTGTTCGTATTTTTATCAGAACCCTGTTCAGAACCGGTATCGGGGGAAACGCATACAGTTAGTTTTGGTGCCATGGGATCATGAATGCATCTCCCAGGGAATGTTTGCCTAGCCCTGCTCTGGAGCAAAAATTGGGACATTTCTTGTTTTTTGCAGTTGCAAAGAGGTCTATTACTGGGTAGCCCCAAATGCGGAATATGTCGCGAATGATGTGCTCGTTTAATTCCCATTCGTGATCCCACGGGAAACGTCTGCTTAGTTCGTCCGCTGTGGTATTCATCACTCCAGGAAGGTAGGCCGCTGATACCCGGATGTTGTTCGCAATGCACCAGTTCCAGAGTTTCATAGCCTCTGTGCACAGGGACTGGGATCGAGCTCCCCCCTGCCTGTTCACGTAGAACATGCATGCAATATTGTCTGTCATTATGCGTACGTGTTGGTTCTTGATCAGTGGTAGGAATTGACGGCACGCATTGCGAATGGCTCGAAGTTCTAGGACATTTATATGGAGAGAGGTCTCGGTTGAAGACCAAAGCCCCTGGGCTGTGTGGTGAGACATGTGTGCACCCCATCCTGTCAGAGATGCATCGGTCGTCAGTATGAGGGATGGAGCCTGCTGAAGAAAGGGGACTCCAGAGCAGAGGTTGGAGTGAATTGTCCACCACTGTAGAGAATCTTTGACTCGGGCAGGTATGGAGAGAGTCTTGTTTAGAGGGTGCACATTCGGTCTGTACACCGTGGCCAACCACGCTTGGAAGCACCTCATATATAGACGTGCATTTTGAATGACGGAGGTGCACGAGGCCATGTGACCTAGTATTTGTAGGCAGTCCCGGACAGTCACCTGGGGACTGTTGCGAATCCTTGTGGCTAGTTGACTTATAGAATTGAAGCGAGCTGGTGGGAGAGATGCCAACCCCGTCCGGGAGTCGAGGTATGCCCCTATGAACTCCAGATGTTGGGTGGGGTATAATGTGGATTTGTTTTTGTTTACTTGCAGGCCTAAAGATAGGAAACAATCGATGGTAAGCCGTATGGATCGGAGAGCTTCGTCGAACGTTGAAGCTTTGAGGAGGCAATCGTCTAAGTAAGGAAATATTACGACCCCTTGTTTTCTGAGGTAGGCTGTAACTACGGCTAGGATCTTGGAAAAAACACGGGGGGCCGTGGACAGTCCGAAAGGGAGAACCCTGTATTGGAAATGTGTGGAGCCGAGAGTAAAGCGTAGGAATCGTCTGTGGGATGGGTGTATAGTCACATGAAAATAGGCATCCTGTAGGTCGAGGGCTGAAAACTAGTCGCCCTGCTCCAGCGCTGGGATTATAGTGGTGAGAGTGACCATCTTGAACTTTTGCTTTTTGACAAATTTGTTGAGCCACCTGAGGTCGAGGATTGGTCACCATCCCCCATTTTTCTTCTCTGTTAAGAAATAATGGGAGTAAAAACCCTTCCCTCTGTGTCGTTCTGGCACAGTTTCTACTGCTCCCAGTTGAAGGAGATGCTGCACTTCTTGGAAGAGTAGTTGCTCGTGAGATGGGTCCCTGAAGAGGGACGAGGAGGGTGGGTGGGTGGGAGGGAGGGAGGGAGAGGAAGGGGATGGCGTATCCAATTGTAACTACCTCTATGACCCATTTGTCGGATGTAATTTTCTGCCATTGATGAGAGAATGGTCGTAGGCGGTGTCCAAAGATAGGTGTGCCGGCTGAAGTGGGAACGCTGTTTTCTAAACCCTCGACCAATGCTTCAAATCTGCCTATTAGTTGGAGGGGGTTGCAGCGCCCCTGTAGAATTAGGACGACGACGCTGGAATCTTGGTCTTTGGCGTCGTTGTTGCTGTTGTTGTTCCCGTGGTCTATAGGAGTGTTGTGAAAATGTGGGGTAGCGTGGTCGGTGATAAGGTTGATATCTATATTGTCTTCTTCTGGTCGCAGGTGGTTGGAGGCCTAGGGACCGGAGGGTTGCTCTTGCGTCCTTCATCGAATGCAGCATGTCGTTTGTGGTGGAGGCAAAAAGTTTTTCCCCATCGAAGGGAAGATCTTCAATGGTGCTCCGGACCTCTCGAGGGAAGAAGGAGGAAGAGAGCCATGAACCTCGTCGCATGACCACTGCTGTGGCGGTCGACCTTGCTGCAGTGTTAGCTACATTGAGGGCCGCTTGGAGAGTGGTGCGTGATATGGTTTGTCCCTCGGAAACCAGAGCTGTGAATTGTTGTTTCTTCTGTTCTGGGATGTGATCAATAAAATCCATGAATTTATTATAGTTTTTGTGGTCATATTTTACAAGGACTGCGGTATAATTAGCTATGCGAAATTGTAGCATCGAGGATGCATATACTTTACGGCCGAAGAGGTCCAGGCGTTTACTGTCCTTGTTGGCTGGGGTGGAGCGGGCGTACTGTTGTTTGGCCCTCTGGTTTGCTGCGTCCACTACCAATGAGTTTGGCGCTGGACGGGTAAAAAGGAATTCAGAGCCCTTTGAAGGAATAAAGTACTTCCTGTCCGCTTGTTTACAGGTAGGTAGGCTAGTGGCTGGATTTTGCCAGATGGATTTAGCGGGTTCTAAAAGGGCTATGTTGATTGGTAATGCCACTCTAGAGGAAGAAGAGGGCTGCAAAATGTCTGTTAGTTCATACCGTTGTTCAGTGACTTCCTCTAAGTTAATTTTCAAGTCACCTGCAGCTCTTTTAAAGAGGTCTTGGAATTTGGCATAGTCATCCGACGGGGTTGGAGGAAGGGGAAGTAAGGCTTCCTCAAGCGTTACGTCGGACTCTGCTGGAATAGGAGCAGGACTCAGTTGCTCCTGGGAGTGTGACGGTGCTGCCTGGTATCTTATGTCACTGGCAGGTCCGTCACGAGGCAGTGCTAAACCGGTGTTGCGCCTGGTCGAAGTGCCGTAGCGCATGTGTTCTCGGGGGTACGATGCCCATGGTGCCCAACATTGCCAAGGTGGTGGGTAGGGCATAGGTGGTGCCATCCAAGGGTTCACTCCCCATGGGGCAGGATACTGAGGACAGGCTGAGGTAGTTTTTTTGTAACCCCTGTTGATCTGGGTCTGGGAGTCTTGAGAAGGAGAAAAAACTGCCTGTGGATCAGTTTCCTCCTCACTGGAGGAAGGTTGTTCTGATCCTGAATCCAGCATTGGAGAAAAACAGGCATTTATCAGGGGAGACTGCAGAATAGGTGAGATCTGCTGAATTGAAAAGGTGAGGCTCCTGCATGAGGTGAAAGCTGCGGAGGAGGAAGTTGCCCTGAGGGAATATTCCTCTGAGCAGGGGTTTTTCCTTTGATCTCCCTGTCAGCCTGTGCTGCGATTGCCGGTGCCGTGGTAGGTGCCGAGGGGGACAACATCAGCCCGCACAGGGTCAGGCAAGGCTGGAAATGTCGGCACCGTGTTCGTCTCGGTGCCGAACGGTGCCATAAACGAGGCAGGCAACTGAAAGCCTGAAGCCTCGGCACCGGAGCTTCGCGCCGCCGCCACAGCCTGAGGCAGCTTTCGTGCGGTGCCTGAGGAGCCCGGCTCTTCAAAAGTGCTGAGGCGAGGAAACACAGGCAGGGAAACTGTTGACCTGCCTGAGGCACTTCTGTGCCTCACCAACTTCTTTGTTGGAGAGGGCTGCCCCTTTTTTGTAGCTTTCTTCAGTTTTTTTGAAGCAGGGGGGCTGTGGCGGACAGTAGAGCTGGAGTCGGCTCCTGGGTCTGAAACTGACCCGATAGACTTCTGCAGGAGGAGCAGTTTCAGTTTAAGCTCCCTGTCCTTTCGTGCCCTGGAACTGAGTTTGGTACAGTGGGCACATTTTTGGGGAATGTGTGTTTCCCCCAGGCATTTTATACAATGAGAGTGGCCATCGGAGAGCGGAATAGCATCCTTACACGTAGAGCAGCGCTTAAAGCCTGTGGAGACCGGCATGGTAGAAGCGGCTGCGGCTGAGAGAAATTTTTTTTTTTTTTTAACAGATAAAAGAACTAATGAGCTACACTAACAAGAACTGACAACAAACTAACTACTAGAACAGGTAATAGTAACAAAGTGAGGGATTTCCTAACGAGTCTGCTGAGCTCTGTCTCAGGCCGGGGACGGTAGAGAAGGAACTGAGGAGATTGGCCACGCATGCGCACTATTATCCTAGACTCACTGCGGGGGGCAGCCTCTGCGCATGTGTGGCCAGTACGAGTACTGCTATGAAAAGTCTCCGAGTGAAGGCGCAGGGACGCACCAACACCTAGAGTGGAGCACCCACAGGGACATCTCTCGAAGAAGAAGCACAGATATGAAAATGATTTGCTTCTGATATATAATGAGGGTGTTTAATACAAATTACTGATAAGTAATTTTGTATTGCTGAGACCAAAAACTTTTGAACTCCCCAAAGTTACTTTTAGTCTGCCAATGCTGTCTATAAAGTAGATGGAAAGCATACAAAGGTTCACACTTTATTTAAAAATTACTGTAATTTTCCAGATAAAAAAAAGTAACATTTTCTCTTTTCACAACCAAATATATTTCACATGATTTCTCAGGTGCTGTCTCCAAGAATAAGTCAAAATAATTTTTCCCTGTTATTTCTCAATATCTTTCTTTTTCATGTTCTGGAGTTCCTTCATCTGTGTAAGTGTGTTAGAAGCAGCTAAAATAAATAAATACAACAATAAAACAAAGAAATAGCTCACCTCTTGAGAACACCATGCACACTCTGGGCCCAGGGCAAGACACATTGTGCACGTTAGTGTATTTGAAGTGGCACATCTGTTTTCCGCTGTAATGAAATATAAAAACAAACATTAATGATTCATAATGGTATGTGGGAACTCTGTAAAATGCCTAATTTTAAACTCTGATTAAATAAACTACTGTTTAGCAGATTAAGACGGACGATAAAAAGTTTATGAATAAGAGAAGAACAGGATAAAAGACAGGCAAGTAGAGACAGGGCCGGCTCTAGGATTTTTGCCACCCCAAGCAAAAAAATTTTGGCCATCCCCCTTTTTTTCATGCCTCCCTGCCCCCCGCCCTGCCCCGCCCCAACTCTACCGCTTCCGAACCCCTTCCCCAAATCCCCAGCCCCGCCTCCTCCCCTGGGCGTGCCACATTTCCCCCCCGCCATTGCTTCCTGCGGGCCACACCGCAACCTTCTGCCCTTGCTCACCTCCGCTCCGCCTGCTCCCCTGGGCACGCCGCCGCTCCGCTTTTCCCCGCTCCCTTTCAGGCGAGGGAGGGAGGAGAAGTGGAGTAGCGGTGCATTCAGGGGAGCAGGCAGAGCGGAGGTAAGCTAGGGTGGGGGGTGCAGGAAGTAACGGGGGGTAGAGGAACCGCTCCCCACTCCAGCTCACCTCTGTTCCACCACCGCCGCCGCCCCCGGAGCACTCCCCCGCTCGGCTTCTCCTCCCTCCCTTCTTCCCTCCCAGCCTTGCTGCGCGAAACAGCTGTTTCACACGCGGCAACCCTGGGAGGGAGGGGGGAGAAGCGGAGCATCGGCGCGTTCAGGGGAGCAGGCGGAGCGGAGGTGAGCTAGGGTGGGGCGCAGGATGTAACGGGGGATAGAGGAACCGCTCCCCGCTGCAGCTCACCTCCGCTCCACCACCACCACCTCCCCCGAGCACCCGCCGCTCGGCTTCTCCTCCCTTCCAGCCTTGCTGCACGAAACAGCTGTTTTGCGCCCAGCAAGCCTGGGAGGGAGGGGGGAGAAGCGGAGCGGTGGCAGCACGCTCGGGGGAGCAGGCGGAGGCGGAGTGGAGGTAAGCAGAGGCGGCGAGCTGGGGCAGCGGGGGCACTTTTTCCCCATGCCCCAGAGTCGACGCCTATGATGGCCGGCGCCAAAATGCCGCCCCTAGAAATGTGCGGCCCAAGCACCTGCTTGTTTTGCTGGTGCTTGGAGCCGGCCCTGAGTAGAGAGCGCCTATACAAATCTTAATGACTATATTCAGATACTGGAAATATTCTTCCCACCCATCATTACACTGCTTAGCATATCGCTTCATGCCTGTGTTTTTGGAGGGCATGGTGTCAACTCTTACTATTCTCAAACCTTTGATACAGAATATTGACAGTTTGCCTCTGAAAGGAGATCTATTCTTCTTGAGCCTGTCAATCAGCCCTCTCTGAGCATCAACATTAACAGACTCTTTCAGCATATTCAGTCTAAGGCTATGTCTACACTGTACTTTCGTCGTTAAAAAACTTTTGTCGCTCAGGGGTGTGAAAAAAAGTTTTAATGATGAAAAGTGCAGGTGTGGACACCGCTTCGTTGGTGGAAAACACTCTCCTGCTGACAAAGCTACCACCCCTCAGTAAGGATGGTTTTATTTTGTCATTAGCAGAGCTCTCTCCTCGCAGAAGAGAATGGCTACACTGCATACCTTACAACAGCACGGCAGTGTAAGGTATGCAGTGTAGACGTAGCCTAAGTGACTCTCACATCAGAGCATAAGTCTGTGGTAGCAGAGAGTCTTCCTGACAAGAGGCATTAGGAAAGTGTATTTTATGGCTCTTCAGTACTCAGCGAAGTATATTTAAATTGGAGTGCAGCAGACACAGTGATCAACACCACTGCCGGCAAATGTCACAATCAATTTGCACAAAAGCCGGCAGAGACTCTAAGGCTAAAATTTTGGAAGATAGCATTTTAGTTTCATATGGTTCAAATGTTAAAACTGTAATTTGTAATGGTAACAAAGTCAGTAAGTGCAAATGTAGTAAATTACAGCACATGGGATCCACCAGTACACAGCGCACAGTATACTACACAATCTTGCATCCATTAGAACATGTGCATGCTGCTTTAAGAGACACTTGTTTTTCATTCAAGATTTTAACTTTGTATAAACCAGGGTTTCTCTAACTTTTCCATAGCTTTGACCACACCTTAATAAAGATATTGTCTCACAGATCACCTCCTTCCCATTCATTATCATGCAAGCCAATTCCCCTTCTAGAACAAAATCCTTGTGACAGTTAAAACAGCTCACACTAAAAATAATATTGATAAAGCATTTAATATTTTAGCTTCTTTTAATGTGATTTTAGTAACTGGATTCAAGGAGGAGAACCAGCATTACACGATCAGCCAGCTCTCCACAGGCAACCAGCAAGAGCTTCTTGCATAACTGATGCTTACTTGATGACAGCTTGGGAACTATTGGTATAAACAAAATAGATCAATGTCTAATAGAATATAACCTTAAGGTCTTATCCTGCTCACATTTTTAAGTTAGTGGCAAAACTCACAATGACTTAAATAGAAGCTTGATCTGCCTTCTATTTTATACAAGCTGTATCCAAAATATTTTATTATAAAATATAAAATAAATAATAATAATGCAGAGAGAGAAATTAATACATATACGAAAGGGAGAAAAAGTGTGCTATCAGATGACAGAGTTCTGATGAACTGAAGAGATACAGGAACACAATTTTAGATGGCAAGAGATGCAGAGGAGAAGGTTCTTGCAGCAGAAGAGAAATTGCTTGAAGGGACAAAGAGGATGTCAGTGCTAGGTAAGTGGAGGGAGCATCAAGGAAGGTAAAAAGAGCAAAAACCAGTCTATAAGGTATACTTTAAAAAAAGAAACATGGTAAATTTGGACTAGACCTGAAATGAGTGCAAGGCAGGACAGTGTTGTTCTTTGTTACCATCAAACTTCTTTGCATTTGTGAGAAGATGGGCAGCAGCGTTCTCCACGTGCTGAAATCTAGAGTGCTGGAACTTGGACGCCACGAAGAAGGTGGCACTAAAAATTGAAAGGATCGGAGAAGACAGCACAGATGAGGATTTCAGTCAAGGCAGTGCACTGGCAGGGATGTGAAGCTGGCGATAGACAGATCTGCAGGAATAAGAGGGCCCAGGACGATGCCAAGGTGTTGGAGGAGGAAATAGAGGGGATGGAGTTGCATTTGAGGATTTTCTTGCTCAAGAGAATCCCTTCTCTCTTCAATTCAATGTCTTCAGAAGCAGAGATGAAGCCAGACGTTTATTTAGTCATGACAGACAGAGAGAGGAACAGAGAGAAGTCATTAAAGGTACCAAAGGCTATAGAATGGCTGATCATCATCATAGGTGTGGCAACTAAAAGAAAAGGTAGGGAGAAGCTGGATAGAAGAGAAAAGAGGCTAAGACCTAAACCTTGATGGGATCCACTGAGATGCAGCCACTTCTAGCAGAAGAGTTGTTTGACAGGTAAGAGCAGAAAGTTTACAGGTGGAAACCAGCAGGAGAAAGTGAGCCACAATACTGAAGGCTGCACTAAGGCCAAGGAAAACCAGGAGGGAGAAAGTGCCTTCAGCAGAAATAAGGAGAAGGTTGTTCGTTACATGGAAAAGATCAATTCTAATGTTGCCATTTCCCTTAAGAGTTTTTAATATGGTGTATTGGCCTGTATGACTAAATAGACAAAAAATGGCCAAATTAATCCCTTGTAATCATTGTAATCAATGGAGTTAAACCAGAAATGAATTTGGTCCAGTGAATTTCTTATATTCGTTTAAGAGAGTCCCCACTATAGATGTAGACTCCAATATGAATAATATAGGTAAATTACTTGCAGAGTTCTTGTATGTATTTCTTAAACATTTCCCAGAAGGAAATGTTACTGTATGTGTAACATGACCACTCCCACACACACACCTGCCAGGAAGGATAATGAATGTCAATCATCAACAGGATGAGTGGACAGCATCAGGAAGCTGAATAGGCACAAAACTTCTTCCAGATTTTTTTATTAATGTTATTGTTGGTTATGAATATAGCTAGAGTCTATTTTGTTAGAAATAGCCAGGAGTGAAAACAGCAAGAAAGAGGAGAAGGCCCTAAAACTCCAGTTGGGGTTTTCTATGTGATAGTTAACACATGGAAGACTGTTAACAAATGAGATCTAGAGATCTTTTTGCTGATGACTCCTCAGAAGTTCTGTTTTCCAATCATGAAATGAATGCCCGGCAATTGAAAGGCTTGTTGCCACTGGCTTAAAAGATTAATTCATTTGGAATGAGGAGGAGGGAAATCTTGAAACTGATTTATTGATACCCAAAATAGACTCTGGCTAGATCATTAATGTTGTTCCTAAGTTTCTGTTTCAATATGATCTCTTATAACAGTTACATTTATGGACCTGTGTTCATTCCCAAAGTATTTATTATTTAGTTATAAGTCTATTCTAAAACTTTAAAATGAAAAGCTTATACTAAATCAGTTTAAAAAATATCTTATTCCAAAAAATAAGGAACATTTTTATGAGTTGGCTCTGTAAAAACCAGAGAATTTTCCTGCCACTTCACCAACAACAGAGTCCAGACAAGACTGACTTACTATACAGCCAAAGTTAAGAGCAAGTTTCTATTGGCTTAGTTAGAACTGATGTATGCCAAAAGGTTTTTTAAAAAAGAAGGGCCAAATTTTGGCTTGAGAACCACATAGGCATCTGCACATAATAAAAACTAAGTGTAGCAGGTTAAACTGCGTATATCCAGCCACACATACAAAGAAGAATTCCCCACACAAGTCATAATTATCATAGGTATTGAAGAAGTGAATGCACTGCTTTCTGGAGGGCACACTCTTAGAATGGCAAGCCAAAATCATAACCATCAACTTGTACCCTCTCAGATTGTTTAATAAATGAGTACATGGAGTTGAAGGTGAGAATGGGAATTTATGATCATGTAGCCTACATAACAGAGATTACAGAATTTCACCCAGTCACTCCTGTATCAAGATCAGAAACTTTCGGGGAACTAAAGTATAGCTCAAGGGTCGGCAACATTCGGCATGTGGCTCGCCAGGGTAAGCACTCTGGCGGGCCGGGCCAGTTTATTTACCTGCTGATGTGGCAGGTTCGGCCGATCGCGGCCCCCACTGGCCGCGGTTCGCCGTCCCGGGCCAATGGGGGCAGCGAGAAGCCGCAGCCAGCACATCGCTCACCCGCACTGCTTCTCGCTGCCCCCCATTGGCCTGGGACGGGACGGCGAACCGCGGCCAGTGGGGGCCGCAATTGGCCGAACCTGCCGCGTCAGCAGGTAAATAAAACTGGCCCGGCCCGCCAGGGTGCTTACCCTGGTGAGCCGCGTGCCAAACGTTGCCGACCCCTGGTATAGCTTTTAGAAAGACATCCAATCTTGTTTGAAAGACTTAAATACACCAACTCCTTATATGGGCCTCTCTGTAGTTACTATGCTCCATAATAGCCATTATGTGGCAACACTTTGGAAGAAGGCCACAGGTTTTTCCTGTGTCTGTAATGAGGTATATTAGAGTTGCTTTCACCCTTCTATCTTATTTGACAGGCCAGACAGCTTCATTCCCATAAGTAGGACAGCCGGCAACTGCCACAGATAACAGACAGTTTCCTGGTTTATTTTGACTGAAAGTGCAGATGCACACTGAAAAAGTATTGTAAAAATGGCACGGAGCAGGAGGGTTTCCATTATGATTGTGTCTAACACTTCTTGCTTACTTTCCATGTGGGAAAAAGGTTTGTTTTAATTGCCAATCCTGCAAACTCATCCTGGAATCTGAAAATCAACATGAGTTCTTTCCTGCTTGCATTCCACCATAAACAATATTGTACAGGGTAAATTAAGCTATCAGGATATGTCTACACTGCACATTAAGTCCAAGCCCTGACTCAGGTTTGAGCCCAAGCTCCCCTTTTGCCCACACACAAATCAATCTGACTTGGATCAGCAAGCACTCAGGACCTAGGACTCAGCTAGGGTTTTGGGTCATCGTCTGAGTCCCACTATCACTTGAGTCCAAGCCCTGCTGTTCTGCAGTCTGGATGTAACTCAAGTGACAGACCCAAGTCAGAAGGTGGACATATCAGCACAGTCATGAGACCAAGGTTTACAATACAGTGTAGATGCTAAAGCACGGGTTTGGAAACACTGAGTCCAAAAGGCCGGGATCCACAGACCCATGTTTACAAGACAGTGTAGAAATACTGGCTGTTTCCAGGGAGCTGCACCTATGCCTTTAAATTGATTTCTGCTACACCCAATTTCCCAATAGAATAGCACAGGTGTAACAAAGGACAGAATTTCAGAGTAAAGGAACACCAACTTGAAAAAAAAAAATCACATTTCCTTATGAAAACCTGTGTATCTATTTTTACAAGTAATCCCTCAGATTACTAGAAAAGAAACATTAGAGAAAAACATTTTTCCTCTGTTTTTTTCCCCCGTACTTTGTGCAGTTGACAGTAATTTGAGTTTAGCCTGTTTCACTATTTTATTGACAGTCACTTGCATCACTCTCACACAGTGCTTTGATGGGATCTCAGCTGAATGCTCCTCCACGGGATGTGAAAGAGGGTGCTTAACAGCAAGAGCAGGAGCAAACCTGCAATTAAACTGAAGAGGTAGCAGGCAGATGCATGCACAAAGAGAATGGTAATGGGGAGGAGAGCAGGATTGAACAGGTTTGGTATTGCTGCTCTTGGGCCCACCAAAGAGACTTTTGTCAACATGGTAAGGAAGTAAAATCCACTCCCATAACCATTAAGATTTATTTCCCCATTTAAAATGTCTAGACTTTTTTTTTTTAAAAGGGCTAACTTAGAAACTTCCTTATTTTAAGGGACACTGTCAATTTGAATGAAGTTTTCTGGCAGTTTCACTGAAAGAGATCAAACCGTAAAAGTTAAACGCACTCATCTAGATAAATACTGTGGAAAGCATCGCTAGCAAGCAAGACTGAGAGCTGGATTGGATTCTAGTTCTAACTCTACCATGGTCTTGCTGTGTGCTGTTGGTAGGTCAGTTAACCTCTCTGTCTCTCACTTACTCCTACATGGAAATAACAACCTTTACAAGTCACTTTGAGATCTAGGAATAAAAAGCACTACCTGCACGTGCACAGTATAGACTGACACACAGTCAGGATTTTTAAAAACTAGGTACGTGAGATCCTAAGACATGTGAGATCAATTTCTGAAGACTGTAAACTTTATTTTTAAATAAGCAGTTTCTAAGCCTTTATGGTCGCAAAGAAAATCTTCAAAATGTTACGTGATGCAGCATTATTTCCATGCATCTTTGCTGCTCATAGGTTTGCAGGTCTCGGAGATGTACATTAGCAAGTCTAGAAGATTTAAAAAAAAAAAAAAAGTGGTAAATTTAGACTGGACCCTGACATGTATGGCTCAGCTGTGCCTCCGTTGCTGCTACCCCTCCTGGCAGGCCGGGCCAGTTTGTTTACCTGCCGCATCGGCAGGTTTGGCCGATCACGCCTCCCACTGGCCGCGGTTCGCTGTCCCAGACCAATGGGGGCTGCGGGAAGTGGCGCGACTGAGGGATGTGCTGGCCGCGGCTTCCAGTCACCCCCATTGGCCTCGGATGGCAAACCACCACCAGTGGGAGCCGCGACTGGCCGAACCTGCCGATGCGGCAGGTAAACAAATTGGCCCGGCCCGCCAGGGTGCTTATCCTGCCGAGCCGCGTGCCAGAGGTTGCCGACCCCTGGTATAGACGTCGCCAGAGAATTAAGGAAACCAGTCGCTAGTCATAACTAGTCATAAACCTGTGGGCAGCAGCAGTCAAACAGCAAAGACTCACCTCAGTTTCATGCTGCATGGGAAATCTATGAGCAACAGAGGCAGTCATAGGAATTATTAACTGGGAAGATCAACCAAGGAGACAGAAGTTAGGGGAAGAGTAACCAAGATCTCTTTCCATCCCTCCTTGTAGCCAGAGGGCTCTGGGGTAGAGGTAGAGCGGTGGAGACTTCTGCCAACACAGCATCCAAGAGGCTGTGAAGGAAAGAGAGGAGACAGGCAGTTGGGGATGGAGGGACTGGAGCAAGTTTATCAGAAATATACTACCCTAAGGCTTGGTCTACACTACCCCCCTAATTCGAACTAAGGTACGCAACTTCAGCTACGTGAATAACGTAGCTGAAGTTCGAAGTACCTTAGTTCGAATTAGTTCGAACTTACCTTGGTCCACACGCGGCAGGCAGGCTCCCCCGTCGACTCCGCGGTACTCCTCTCGGCGAGCTGGAGTACCGCAGTCGACGGCGAGCACTTCCGGGTTCGACTTATCACGTCCAGACTAGACGCGATAAGTCGAACCCAGAAGTTCGATTTCCAGCCGTCGAACTACCGGGTAAGTGTAGCCAAGGCCTAAGGCAGAGAAGGAGAGATGGAACCACCAAGTGGTGCCCATAGAGGGCACCCTCCCCCTCTCTAGCAGAAGGGCGATAACATGGAGCTGACCTTCATAAGGCTGCTGCCTCTGGACCTAGCCTTAGCCTTCATATCTTCCTCTGTCTAACAGGTTTAATCCTACAGCTAGTAGGTGCCTGGAACATTTTTCAAGTCATCCTTGAAGTTGGTGAATATCCCCATCATTCATTTTTAGCCCTTCTTCTCTCCCTGCATTTTCTTGTGGAGCTGTCTGCCTTTAGACAAGATGGCTACAATTCCTTGGTGTGATGCATGCCTGTAAACACTGAGTCAAAGAATATTCTGTTTCTGAAGCCATCTTATTCTGAAACTGTCTCTCACAAATACAAGTGTACACAGTAATTTCAGATGATCGTATTGTTTGGAAATACTCATCCCACAGCCATTAGCTGCTGTGTCCTAAGTTTGATGGATTTACTCAAGTTGCTTTGCACCAAAGTGATGGTATAAAGTAGCAAGAAAGCTGTCTTAACTGCATCCTTGAGGATTATCCTTGTGTGAAGGGGACCTCAGGATGCATAGAGCTGGCCTACCAGCTACAAGAAAAAAAACCCTTGGCTCCTGCTCTCGGGGCATTCCTGGAAGGAAACGTGGATGTGGGTGTCTTTATGCCCTGATCTCCAGATGGTGGAATGGTCCTTTGCAGCTGCGCATAATTTAGAGCAGACAGAACTCTACTCTGTGTTGCACTGGGAACCAGGAGCCAATATCTCAGCTACAACGAAGTTCCCTCTCTAGCCTAATATCTATGAGCAGCACTTCCATTAGTACCTCATCAACATAGAAATAACAGTAGGCCCTTTCCATGTAGTCTAGAATAATATGGGGAAATACATGTTTTAGAATCACATACAGATTTAAAAATCACTATTTATACAAAAAGTAAAATTCATATCAGACAGGTTAAACCCCATCCTTCAGGGACTCTGTGTTCAGTGGCAATATTTAGCCTTTTGAAGATATAGTCTGTTTGTGAGGCTATTTTAATGTTTTTATTGACTTCTGGAATACAGAAAGAAAAAGGAAAAACAGTGCTTGGTAATTTTTCAATGGAATTTTCTAATCTTAAAATATGGTAAATGATTAACATGAATCTCGGGGAGTATGGTAAATAACATTTCAGGAAAAGAGTTTCAGGTGTGAAACTTTTTTGGTTTGGTTTTGCAACCTCTGAACTTAGAATAGTTAATTAAGAAATATCCTCTTCAATATGTGGTACACAAAACAATAGACAGTGCCTGCAATCGATGAATTGCCTAAGCAAGGTATAGAACTTTTGTAAGTGTATGGCTTAAAATTATTGAATACACTACTACATCTTATAACACAATACGGTATGGTCGGTTCCTTTTATTGTTCTGTGAAGTTATGAGTTCAGGATTTGTGCTTTTGTTGCAGCAATTTTTGACCTTGAACACACCAAAGAGCAGGCAGTTCCTGTGTTCTATTTTAGGTTTTTAGAATCCTCTTCTCAATAAAGTCAATTAGGAGGTTTGTCATTGCTTTCAAAGGGAGAAGGATCACACTCCTGAATGCATGACTTGACAAGTAAGTGAAGGAACAGATTACAGAATTATTTTTTTTAATTGTATTTATTGCTAATGTTGAGGCCAAAATTTAAAAACAAAAGCAAAAAAAAAAAAAACCCTAAGTTGTGCGCACAAAATATGCAGACTCATACACCCATTGTAATCATATGTGCAAACACATTTTTACATGCAATTTTCCTGTTGTGCTTGCAAATTTCATTTGTTCATTCCTATGTTTTGCAGGTACAGTTTAAAGAACAGGAGTACTTATGGCACCTTAGAGACTAAAATTTATTTGAGCATAAGCTTTCGTGGGCTACAGCCCACTTCATCGGATGCATAGACTGGAACATACAGCAAGAAGATATTTTATTCATACAGAGAACACGGAAAGGTGGAAGTAGCCATACCAACTGTAAGAGGCAAATCAATTGAGATGAGCTATCATCAGCAGGAGAAAAGAAAAAAAAAAACTTTGAAGTGATAATTGAGATGACCCATAGAAGGTGTGAGGATACTTAATATGGGGAAATAGATTCAATTAGTGTAATGACCCAACCATTAGGTATCCAATGGGGGAAAACAGACAATACATTGCTAGACTTTAAACAGTTAATTAGTGTTTTAATGTTTCAAAACCATTCCACAGCACTTCCAAGGCAAAATGAAAATTTACAGTTGTTTAGATTGGAAGAGCACACTTAGTTATGTCATGAGCTTTGTTTGAGCAAAAGCTATTCGGTGTCATTCTTGCCAAACTTTAAATCCCTGATAGATTTCATATTTCCTGGGGGGGGGGGGGGGGGGCGGTGGAGGAGTGTGGGGGTCTCTATACAAGCACAGTGTTTTCCCTGAAACTTACTAAGCTCTCCATTAAGGGTCATAGAGTGACAAGGAATTCCCATCCCACAGAAATGTGCTTTTGTCACAAAACTGCAAAACTCTATCAGTCTGAAAAGCTGAAAATGGGAATGAAACCAGGTGTCAAGTACAGCAGAAATGTACATGACTCACCCCAGTTCACCAGCACAGATATCTGTATACTGGAGGGATTCACACTGGGAGAGGGGACCTGCTTGGTTGAATCAGCTACTCCTCTAGGTGCTCTCACTTGACCCAGATACACCCATTTTTGCAAAGGCACTGGCCAGCCACCACAAAAATGGACAAAATTATCCTGAATTTTCAAGTAGTGTCAGAATATACTGAAGGGGGAGGGAGGGAGGGAAGAGCCACTGTTCTTAGTAGGATAACTGCTATGAATTTTAGAGACAATAAGGCCTTGGCTACACTGGCAATTCACAGCGCTGCACTTGCTGCGCTCAGGGGTGTGAAAAAACACCTCCCCTGAGCGCAGCGAGTGCAGTGCTGTAAAGCGCCAGTGTAATCAGCGCCTGCAGTGCTGCACGCTCGCTCGCAGCGCTGCAAGCTATTCCCCTCGGAGAGGTGGAGTACTTGCAGCGCTGCAAGACAGCTCTCGCAGCGCTGGTGGTGCGACTACACTCGCGCTTCACAGCGCTGCCGCGGCAGCGCTGTGAATCCGCGAGTGTAGCCAAGGCCTGAGAAATCCTTGAGCCCTACCATTGCTACCACCTCTGCAATAAGAAGTTTGCTGCAGCTTAATCAACTCTTTAAGGAACCCACCCCACCCCAATGCAGCTACCCAATCCCAGCCCTCAGGGCTGGCTCCAGGCACCAGCGCAGCAAGCAGGTGCCTGGGGCGGCCAACGGAAAGGGGCAGTACGTCCTGCTCTTCAGTGGCAATTCGGTGGCAGGTCCCTCAGTCTCTCTCGGAGGGAAGGACCTGCCGCCGAATTGCCGCTGAAGAATGAACCCGATCGTGGTTTTTTTTTTTTCTCCCCGCTTGGGGAGGCAAAAACACTGGAGCCGGCCCTACCAGCCCTGCCTAGAGATGGTGTTGGACTCCACCCTAACTCTGAGCTGGAAGGGATGTTTGGGAGCCATTGACAACACAGAGAGCCCCATCCCAGCTTAGTGGAAGAAGAGAATAGGTTCCCAAATAACTGAAAGTCTAGGCAAGACTTCTGTCAGTTGACATGTGAAACAGAACAGAGTACAGGCAAAAGTAACCCTTTCCCTATACTGATTGGGGTACTACCGCTCTAACATGGCAGTAATCATGGCTGCCATAACCTGGTAAGGGAGGAACCAAGATTTGTGGAGGACTACTGCTTGAGAGGAGAATGGGAATTCACTCCTTCACCCCCTTGGCTCTACAAACCCCAATGGATTCCTTGTACCAGGTCCCAATGCCCTCGATATTGCCTGACTGATACATGCCACGGTGAGGGGCTGTTTTACCTTTCATTATTGTGTGAAGCAAAGTCAGGCTGTTGTTTTACGTTTGCCCTCATCTATTTTCAAATCTGTCCTTTTCCCAATACTACTGTAAAATATACAGCTATTAAAATTACTGGGCACAAATTAAACCATGAGCCTCCATTTAGGCTTGATAATCAATAAATAACTGAAGAACCATCTATTGTACTGGCTATTATAATACACATGTTTTAGTCCAACAGGAAATTGTTTATGATTTGATTTAACAGTGTGGAAGAGAGAGAGAGAGAGAGAGAGAAGGAAGAATTATTCATTAGCGGAGCTGAACTTTCCTGAAATCCTTTTTTGTTCTACAGTGACCTTAAACTAACCTACTTTGTCCGCTGTACTAGCCCAGCGTGTCCTTTTTAAGTATTACAATACTATTCCCATTATCAATATAGACAAGTATTTAAAATGTGTATGCTGGTTTCAAGTCAACAAGATCATCTTTTACATATTCCGTTGGACAAAAGTGAGCAAAAAGGTAATAACATTTTCATTCCAGTGAACAAGCTTTACAGTTTGAGTTCTGGTGTTCTCTCATCAGGTCATTTGTGCTAGTCCAGCACAATGTACTGTAATTGTTCATTGTTAAATAATTTTATTTCTGAAGTTGCCAAGATGATAGAAAATGTAAAGTAATTTATAAAAGAAAAATTACAGCAACTAAAAGAAGTTTATTCCACTAGTATTACCAAAAACACTTACCATTCTTATGGAAAATGAACATAAAAACATAGAAGTATTTCTCTCATAGCACCACCTACCATATGTCCGTGCTAGAGTACTTATATATTTTATTGATGTACCAGAATCAGGCAGAAAACACACATATCCTGATGGACATCAGCAGGCAATGCAGTGGGTTAGATTCAAAGATGTTGTGGGAGAGAGGATCTTGTTTTTAAGGCACTAGATGTTCTTAATTCCTGGCTCTGTCACAGATTTCCTATGCAAATTGCAGTGTTAGTTCCCCATGTAATACTTTCCCCACCTAAGAGGAGGTGGGAGGCAGTATTGGGAGGTGCTCAGTTTCAACAGTGATAGGCAAGAAAGAGAAATACTAGTAAATAGGTGTGTTTCAGAGTATTTTACATATGGAGTCCAAAGGTTTTAAATTAAAATAAGGGGTGGCATACTTTAAAATTTACAGTTTTCTGTTAGTTGCTTTTCTGCTAACTCTGCTCTTTCAACACCTCAGCATACGACGTCTATTCACCTTTTAATTTGTCCCATTGTGCATATATACACAATTTACTACAGAAGCGAGATGTGCTATATATCACTTTTCAGTAATGAGTGGATCTTTCAGCATAAAGAAAGTTATAGCAACCAAGTTACAAAGACCTGAAAATGGGGTGTGATGGTGCACCCCATAAGGCTTCATGGAAATATTCTTATGAATGTATATATACACGACAAAACTGGAATATGTTTTATGCTACATATGCCATGCAACATATCTCTGTAAAAGTTATGATCTACTGAATCTATTCATCCTATTTGTATGCATATGTCATTGTTGTATTCAAAGTTATGAATATTGGCTGTGTACTTGCTTGATTTCTAAGTAGCCTTAGTAAAGTATTTGGTCAGCTTCTTGAGAAAGGAATGTGCAAATTAAGTGCCCAATCAAGAAACACTTAAAGGACAATGAATCTTGGAAAGCTCCAATCCATATAAGAAGTCTACCTGAGGACATTCAGGGTAGCATGTAAACAGTGGCTGCTGCCTGTAAAAACTGAGTCATGCATGGACATGTGAGTTCCTCATGTGACTCCAAAACTCCATCTTGGAGCTGGACTTTGCATAGGAGAGAGGAGGGGGTCTCCATCCACAAGCGAAAGTCTATTTAAACCCCTGGGAGACTCCTCTATTTGGTCTTCAGCTGGCTCAAGAGATAGCCTCTCCATCCCCAAGGATACCTGAAAGAAACTCAGACTTGCATGTTTTATTTTATTTTACTTAGTAATTCACTTTGTTCTGTCTGTTACTACTTGGAACCACTTAAATTCGGCTTTCTGTATTTAATAAAATCACTTTTTACTTATTAATTAACCCAGAGTATGTACTAATACCTGGGGGACAGGGGGCAAACAGCTGTGCACATCTCTCTATCAGTATTATAGAGGGCGAACAATTTATAAGTTTACCCTGTATACGTTTTATACAAGGTTTGGACCCCACTGGGAGTTGGGAATCCGAGTGTTAAAGCTAGGAACACTTCATAAGTTTTTTTCAGTTAAGTCTGCAGCTTTGGGGCACGTGGGTCATACCCTGGGTCTGTGTTGGAGCAGACTTGCGTGTCTGGCTCAACAAGACAGGGTGCTGGAGTCCCAAGCTGGCAGGGAAAGCAGGGGCAGAAATAGTCTTGGCACATCAGTTGGCAGCCCTAAGGAGGTTTCTGTGATCCAGCCCGTCACATGGGGTTTATTAAAAACTCATTCTGTATTTTCACACCAGGGTCCCAGATTTGATTCCTAGTTCTGATCTTTACTTTACCAAAACAAATAGCTGCCAACAGCCTTCATCTCCTTAGGATACAGGTATCTTAAGTCATTCAACAGTGATCCCCTCAGCCAATTAAGCAACAATTCTGTTGTGTAGAGGAATATAGGCACCACAAATGGATGCGGTCTGAAGGGAAATCAGTCAAATGACTGGAAGGAAGGTGGCCATAACATGGGGTTTTGAGGACAAACTATAAAGCAAAAGGGGGACAGAGATATGGAGGACCTTCAGCGATTGGAGGGAATGTTAAGAGGAGACTCCTCCTCCTCTTCATGAACAGAAAATGGAACATACTGGTACTTATTTTAATTACACTTGTACTAAAGCATAACATGCAGCTATACTTATACAAAAGGTACAAAAGCAATGTGCCAAAAACTTCGGGTATTTTAAAGCTTTGAGTCCAATCCTGCAAGGCAATGAGCATCCTTACTCCCAAAGAAAGCAAGGGGAATAGAAAGTACTTTGAAAATTTGAAAAATCCACCCCCTGGAAGTAACACTCTATTGCCTGCAGCAAGGGCACATTCCTTACCTGAGCCACTAATTAAAGAAAATTAAAGAGGAGGGAAAACGGCACAGTCTCTAGATTTTTTTTAATAGTTATAAATTATTCTTACTAGTCATACGCAAAAGTAATGAGTAATAGCAGGCAGAAATTACTTCAGACCCATAACAATGAAGCAATGGAAAACACAGAAACATCTGAAGAGAATACTCAATTATCAACTTTGCAAATACTTGAACTTAGGCAAACATAAAAGTTGTTTCTTGGCAGCTTGCTGGTGCTGTAAATTCCTATCCTCCTGAAACGCTTATATTTTGCTCAAGGGGTTATTCTTATTTTGCCACCAGAACAAGAGAGAATCCTGAATGGCTGGCAAGGAGTTTACTTTTCTTCCCGAAAGGTTCCATTACAATGGACAGTACACTAATTCATTAGAGATGTTCTTCCTTCTCAAAAGACCGCACAAAATAGCCAAGTCCGTTTATACTAACAATCAACTTCAATACTGAACTGCCAGAAATGGAATGATTTTAATTAATAACATTCAAGCAGCTTAGAACAGAATAATAAGGCATATTCTATTTTGTTCATCATAACTTATGCCTGTTCTAAGCAGATGGGAAGGAGGCATTGAGTCTTTTAATTAGGCTGGAGAGAAATCGGAAGTTAGGACAAGAGCTTTGACTTTAGAGTTGGCTGGGAAGGGAGATATATAATTTGGAATGGAGCCTCTTAGATGCTAGAAGTTTGATAAGAGTCCAGTTTAAAAAAAAATCACTTTTCCCTCCAGTATTTTATTTTCAAAGCATTAGGCTTGATAAGCCAGGTTTACGTCAAAGCATCTGGACTACCAGCCTCCAGTACAAGCACAGAGTATTTTCCATACATGGGGCTTCTGATTTTAGGTCTTAACCAAAGAACACTGATAAAAAAAACGGATAAAACACCCTCAAAATAAACAAATAAATAAATAAATAACCCATGCCGAAATTGGTGTTTATCCAATAAACAACAGAAATATACCAGAAAGTACTCAGGCTGTGCTGATTTCACCCCTTTCCAGTGCAGTTTGTTTATTCAGGCGCTACCTAGTCTCCCTGGCTTTCATCTAAGGGGTTGTCTACACAGAGGATGTGATTTCCAAAGCACATTAACTTGTCATGCATAAATTCATCCCTGTAGACCTTGCTGATGCACACTAAAGGTTCCCTAGTGTGCTTTAACATAACATGTTACAGTACAGCAATACAGTATAGTACATATATATACCAAGGGAAAGTCCCCAAAACACCCCAGTTTGTAGACACCTTCACAGAACTCAAAAATTGCTAAAATATACCACCTCCCCAATTAAATTAACTCACCCCCGCAAACCAGAAGCCATACCCATATAACACTATTAAGCATATTATATGGCTTTGGGTCTTTAATGTTTGTACAAGTGCTTTGGAGATAAGATATACAATGGTCACAATATTTATATAGATTATTTGATCTTAAATACTAGTGTGGAGCAGCTTTTAAGGTGTATATCCATCATGCAAAAATATCCCATGTTTGTGACCTCAGTTATTTTTCTGCATTGTGGGTTTAACATTTGTGAGCCTAGTTTAGTGCTCAAGAAAGGAAATAAGTCTCCATTCACTATAATGGAGTTAGAATCAACTATGCTAATGATTAATTTGGCCTCGTGACTGTAGTCTCAAAAAAATGCTAGCAGCCATCAAATAAATATTTTCAGCTTACGCAATCTAATTATACTGTCATATGCTTCCTCCCTCAAAGAGTGCTCAATATCTGATAATTAGCATATTAAAGGGGATTATTCACATTTTGATTTTTAAGTTTTAAATTTCTATTGTTTGTGGCTTTATATTTTGTTATATTTGTGCTTATTTCTGGTACTGATGTGTTTTCATCTCAGGAGTCTTCTTTGTGAAGGGTGTTCCTAATATTCTTATCTTAATTCCTCTCTTTAGGGATTTGTTTGTAAAATATTTCAAGCATCCAAGCCCTTTGTTAATTCAAAGGCAGATTATAATATTCATTGATTCCATGTGTTAGTCACCTTTGTTGAATGGCTGAGCAGGTCAGGGTTTATTTGATGCAGATTTTCTTAATTTTGTTAAACATTCTGATAAAGAGCACACTGCAACATTTTACTTGTGCTCTGGAGAGGATGTTTGACCTGGATTCTATTCTAATGACGAGAGCCATCCATTTCAGATCCATTGATTGGTAGAGTACGATTGTCATTTCTAACAGAGGCCATGGGACTGCAGCTCAACCTTTTTGCAGCTATTACTCCAGTCCAGCCTAAGGACCAGAAAAGCAACCACTGTCCCTTGGAAACCTGTAAGGGTATTCCTGGCCAGTGCAATCCACAGCTTCCATTTAATGCTCCCTTCCACAATGGCATGTTAGTTACATGCAGCTAATCTCAATGGCGCATAAGGAGTACAGAGGGCCCCCTTCAATAGACACACAGCTTATACCCTACTCCATTCCAGAACAAATCAATTATAAGGCTTCTGTAGTGTGAAGCGTTGTGCATGGGCCTTCCTCAAAGGTGCTAGTTTCCTTCCTCATGAACAAGCAACAGAAAGAACATAAAAAGAACAGGAGTACTTGTGGCAGCTTAGAGACTAACAAATTTATTAGAGCATAAGAAAGAACATAGAAACTAAGAGAGTGCATTAGCAGCCCATATGAAGTGGGTATCCTGAAATTGAAACAGTTTCAGCAATTCATGCCTTTGGTAAAAGGTATTTATCAGGCATAGTAGAAGGGGAATCATGAATAGGTGAGCAGAAAAAACAGAAGAACTACATGTCCTAGAGCACGGGTGAGAAACCTTTCAGAAGTGGTGTGCCGAGTCTTCATTTATTTACTCTAATTTAATGCCAGTAAATGCCAGTAATTCACTCGCATGCCAGTAATACATTTTAACGTTTTTTGAAGGTCTCTTTCTATAAGTCTATAATATATAACTAAACTATTGTTGTATGTAAAGTAAATAAGGTTTTTAAAATGTTTAAGAAGCTTCATTTAAAAATAAATTAAAATGCAGAGCCCCCTGGACCGGTGGCCCGGACCTGGGCAGTGTGAGTGCCTCTGAAAATCAGCTCGCATGCAGCCTTTGACACGCGTGCCATAGGTTGCCTACCCCTGTCCTAGAGTATTTTTTTTCTCACTTAGGCTTGTTTCCCGGAGGAGGGTCAAGTCTCTTTCAGAAGAGGATCACCCAAGCAGGCTGAAGAAAAATGAAAAAAGGATTTTTCTTCTTGTTGGATTGTTTTCATTTAAGACTCAGGAAAAGCAGAGCTGTCTGAATATTGAGAATTCTATACAATACAGCTTTCACTGAGTCCTCAATGGAAACGAGCCAGCAAGAAAAAGAAATCAACAGGCAGGTCTGTCCACATGCTTAAAATAACTACCAAAATACACTATTTGCTTCATTTTTTTTCTTGAGGGACTCCTCCTTTTAAAATATATTTCCTTCATGAGGGGCTTGAATAGTTTTCCCTATACCTTAGAGAAGTAACACAACAACAAAGTAGGAAACATTCGGTGCTAGAACAAACAGACATGAGAATGAGATGTGATAAGACTGGCAAAACACCAAAGGAACAGGAGAGAGAACACTTGACCATTATATTTGGAGTTAGAAATCATTCTATTGGGACGGACCAATAAACATCTGTCCATGCTATGATCAAAGGATCTTCCACTCTCCTACCCCTCCCAACCAGCCCTTCCACATGAAAATTGAAATAAAGAGACTATAAACTCCAACGATCAAAAGTTTTGTCAACCCTGGATGCTGCAGTGGCAGCCAGGGAACTGTTACGTGAGTGCTCCAAATTAGAGATAAAGATTCCACACCATCCAACGCTTGCATGGGAAGTCAGGGTAAAGCCTACTTACTTAAGGTTAACACAGGGATCATAATCTAGGTATTTCTAAGGCTCCCACCAAGACCAAAGTATATGAATTCCAACAAATGAGCCACTGCTGGGATTTAAACCTGCAATCTCTTGTTAATCTTTACCAACTATTCCTCAGAATTTAGCTCTTTGAAAAGTTTCATATAGGTACTTAACTGACAAACTGTAGAATTATTGTTCTATGTAGTTTGTCAACAAGATGAGTTAACTGATCCTGTGTCTCTATAGAAGTCAATAGCATTAGCTAGCTGATTAACATGGCCCAGTATAGCAATGTCTTGTATTTACCTTTTATTCTGTTCAGTGGTTTACTCAATAAAGAGGTATTTCTTTTTTTTAGTATTTTATAAGCCCAGGATCTGTGTAAATTGCTACTTGGCAAATTTCATTTGGCAAAAGTTTCATTCTCGTGTCAGGTATTTGCTTTATTTGGCTTAACAGAACTGCAATTTCCTTTGGTAAAAATTTCTGAACAAGAGATCCTTTGTCATTGGCAGGAAAACTAATCTTTTATCTGTGCTTAGAGGACATTTAGTGAGACGTGCAATTTTGCAGTATTTTCTCAGATTTTATTTTGTGCTCCAACCTTAATCCAAATGAAGGATCAAATTCTACCTTCATTTACACACCCATGCAACTCCCCATGTCACAGACTTCCATGGGTATAAGTGAAGGTAGAATTTGGTGTTATTTTTAATGCAACTGTTAAGTAGAATTACAAGCTAATTGTAATTAGTTAAAAATATACTATTTTATTCTATTTATCAATAATACAGGACACATATGTCAACAAGAATGAGTGAAATTCTGTGTTTTAAATTATATATCTCTATGCAAGCATGTTTCTTTTTCTCTTTCGCAGGTGCAATACAGCAAATACACTGGTCTGGATTGTCGCCTCCATACACCAGCTCTGCAAACAGACAAAAGCCACAAACCAGAGGATCTCCTCACAGGGAATACCCCCATTGGAATAGGGCTGTATGGCAGGATGGAAGCAAGAAAAATGATCTTCTACCACACCTGACATAGGGGCATATCAGGGAGGCAGCAAAGAGGCATGGCTGCTCCAATTATTCTTACTGCTGGATATCTCCATAGGGAGCTGTTGCAGCACAGTGAGAGTTAGGGCAGGGATGCAAAGAATTAAATAGTGCAAAGATGCCTTAGTCACCCTAGCCACTCCCTCAAACCCAGCCTATGTTGAACTCAGCTCAATCATAAGTCAAAACATCAGGGCCAACATGCTCATTCATATTGTGTAGAGGATACCAAATACGGGATGTCATTGTTTCATAAGAAACTTCATATTAAACGTTTCAGAGTAGCAGCCGTGTTAGTCTGTATCCGCAAAAAGAACAGGAGTACTTGTGGCACCTTAGAGACTAACAAATTTATTAGAGCATAAGCTTTCGTGGGCTACAGCCCACTTCTTTGGATGCATAGCCCACGAAAGCTTATGCTCTAATAAATTTGTTAGTCTCTAAGGTGCCACAAGTACTCCTGTTC
>NC_048299.1:56256897-56286647 GCF_013100865.1 Trachemys scripta elegans | reverse complement strand
CCCCCCCCCCCCCCCCCCCCCCCGTCTTGCACCCATCCCATGCATGTGAGGAGCTGCAGTTGTCTCTGCAACCCCAGGATCCTCCTAGCCTTAAGTCTGTGCAAAAATGGGAAGACAGCAGTACATCTCAGCCAGCCCCTGCATGGTAGGGCAGATCTGGCAGCAGTGGGTACCATGTTCACTGTAAGGTATCCCACCTATATGAAGCATGAAGCCTGATCAGGGTATTTGTGCTGAATGTTGGCATCTGTCCTTGTATACACGCACTCTCTCTGTCACCCCCACACCCACCTCTTTTGGATAATATGTTTGCTCCCATATCTCACCACATGTGCTGCCCAGTTGTAACTCCCAATTCTCCACCATTTGATTGCCTACCTCCTTTTTCTCCTAGGATTAGGGTGACCAGACAGCAAGTATGAAAAGTCAGGCCAGAGGTGGGGGGTAATAGATGCCCATATAAGAAAAAGCCCCGAATATCGTGACTGTCCCTGTAAAATCGGGACATCTGGTCACCCTGCCTCAGATGCCTTGTCCCCATTAGGAATGTCTGTGACCCTATGGGAATACTCTGGCCCTCTTCCATGCCACTCTATGTTGGTTCTCTTTTAATACTTATTTTACTGTACATCAGATCAGGTAAAAACAAAAATATCTTAGTTTGTAACCCCTCCTTTATCTCCTCCTGTCACCCCTCTCAGGCAGTCTTCTAGTCTGGGTTTCCGCCCCCTCAGGCAAAGTAGGAGTGTTCAAAGGTTAACACTACTCCTGAGTGAGTTAGTAAGTGAGTGGAAAGTACCTTGCTTTCAAGCAAAAGTTAGGAAACTCCCTCCCTGTCCCCAGGTGCATTCTGTCACTTGTACCTATCACAATAACATCTCAAATCTGCTTAAGAAAATTTAACATTTAGTTTATTAAATCATTTATTTTGGGGCTCAGTTTTCAAAAGATTACAAGTTGCTTTGTTTACATCTGAGAGGACTGGGATTTGTGCATCTAATCAGGCACATTTGGAATTAGACAAGCATGGCACTTTTCAAACCATGTAGATACACATGCATATCCGTACAGCTTGTTCTGTATCAGTCAAAAGTTCAAGGGCCTATGAATACAGTCATGTTCTTTTGATTTTTGTCTGTCTTTCTTGATAATTTAGATTGTAGCTCCTCAGGGGCAGAGGCTGTCTTTTACTTTGTATTTTTAAAGCGTGCCTAGCACAATTGGACCCCAGTCCTCATTGGGCCTCTAGGCACTACTATAATACAAATTAATAATAATCTAAACATTTACCATCACACTTAAGCTTCCGTTATTGTTGACCAGGCCTCAGTGGACATGTAGGACAGGATACTTATCCAGAAATGGCATCAAAGTTTGTCTGTGTTATTGATAACTGAAACATAATTCTTGACAAATTGACACCTAACAGTACTTTTCACGTCTAATGCCCTTAAAAATGTGAGGATCTCAAAGCTTTTTCAAGCAAGGCACTAAGCCTCACAACATTGTGAGATAAGGATATTTTATTATCCCCATTTTAGAAATTGGAGAAAGTAAAGCTTAGGTTAAATCACTTGCCTAAGATCACAGAAGAAATCTGTGGAAGAGATGGAAATGCAACCAACATCTCCACTGCCAATCTGGTGTTTTAAAATGCTACACTATGATTCTGCCTCAACATTTCCCCCTTCCTAAAATTAATTTTGGGTACCAGACCTCAACCTGTGAAGGCCCTAATGTGGGATGCAAACAGACTCATAAATTATGGGAACAAAAATTATTCATTCAAGGACCTTAATGCAGCTGGGATCCATTCATTTGGCATAAAATAACTACAATTTCAGTTTTAGATGTAAATTATGTAAAACAATAAAAGTGAAGGACTGCCAAGTTTGTATGGAACCTATGTAATTTTGAGACTGAAATGAAGCATGTTGGGGACACCCTAAGCTTGGTTCACTCTTATCCACAATGTCTAAATCATTGTGTCAAGATACTCCAAATAAATCTGGAATATTTTAATTAGTTTGCAAGACCTAAAAAATCCTGCAATGGCAACCTGATTACAGGTGATCTGCATTATCAAAAACCTGTTCAAAGTTGTCTGGGTGGCTAACATCTTTCTGAATGTAGTCCTGGAGTTTTTGTATACAAAGAAAAGCTTGTTTTCTACTTTCAGGTAAATATTGTAAGTCAGAAAGTTCCATTAGAAGGGAATATAACTTTGCAATTTTATTTGTTTGAGGATATCTCATAGAATTTTCACTCTTTAGGTCTCTAGCACAATATTGGCTGTGAACTCTTAACACTCTTCAGTTGTGGGAGGCCTGCATATCCCGCCCCATCAGTATATGGAACATGTGAGTGGTACAGCCCACTGGTAACCTCATTTGTCAGTTTCTTTTTCAAGTAAAATAATGAAATACTCGCTGGGGTGCAGCTATAAAGACACAACCTACCACTTTAAAAGCAAGGTTTCTAAACTCAAAGGGGAGGTGGGTGAATGAAAATTTGTGTGATGGTCTCTGCAGACAAGGAGAATTACAAGGTAAGAAATCTCCCTTCAGGAGATTCTTGCTTTAAGGATTAGATAGTATGAGGAAAAGCAATACTACTCGCCAATTCAGGCAGTGATGAAGATACAGGGCCCTGCTAAACAAGCAACTAAAACGTTTTTGGTTGAACCAAGGAAGGGATCAAGTACCTCCAAACAGTATGAAAACTGAACTCAACGAGCTTCAAGAATGCATTCCATAAAAAAGAAAAAAGTTCATAAAAGCAAAAACAAGGGACATGCCAAAAGAAACAAAAGCTCTAGGGGACTGAGAAAGCTTGAACCCCTCTGCTTTGGAGATTGGCCTCTGAGCTCTTCATAATTAAGGCCCACAAATCTGCAGATATCCGCTTTATATCCATTGATATCCATGATGCAGATATCCACGGACCATTTTTGCGGCTTGCGGCTCGGATGCGGATAAAAATTCTGTATCGCACAGGACTCTATCCATAATCCAAGGGAGTTTTGCCCCAGGGAAAGAATACCAACAATATTGCTTTATGAGCGTATACCACAAGGGTCACATAGCTACCTGTATCTGAACAGAATGAAAACATCTATAAGCATGACAGTGAAAACTGCTCTACATTGAATAGCAGGAACCATTTTGTGAACTTATATATCAGAGCGGTAACCGTGTTAGTCTGGATCTTTAAAAAGCAACAAAGAGTCGTGTGGCACCTTATAGACTAACAGATGTATTGGAGCATAAGCTTTCGTGGGTGAATACCCACTTTGTCAGACTATAATTATACAGTTCTTCATCGCACTAATGAGAGATGGAAACACAGTTGTCTTTTTGACAGTGAGATCCAAGGAACTAGTCTCAGAAGAAACAAAGCTGGATAGACCACAAATGCCTTTAATTTAAGAAAAAAACCACAATCTTTTTAATGTCAAATTTGCGGAGAAGGACTTCACCAAAATGAACATATAGGTACTAATTAAACACTGAAAATATAGAATTGTGTGGATCAGCCACCAGAGCCTGAAGACCATTCGCTGTGCAGTCTGATGTCATTGTCACCAGGAAATTAGTAAGTCTAAGCACAACAATATTTTGTTCAGATGGATTTAAGAACTCACAGTTCAGGAGAGTTTTAAATATAGGTTTCCTTGTGTGAAATGGACAGCCAAGGGCTACAGAAACACTGGTCCACCTTCCATTTAGGTCCAGAGATGCCAATATATCTACCCCATAAATAAAGTATGCAATTTGTCTGAAAACTAGGCAAATGAAAGGTGATCAAGCAGTTCATGCGGACCAGTTAAGGAGACCCAAAGGACCTGTGAGTACAACACCATAAACCTTCACCTGAACTATAAATATTTTTGGCAGACTTCTTCCAAGAAATAAACATCTGAGACATCTTCTCAGAAACACCATGCCTCCCAGAACTCTGCATTACAAAGGGAGTGTTCCCAGGATGGGATGGAGCTAATGCCAAAGGTTTGTCCTTTTATCTTAGGGTATCCCCTTGCCATCTGCAACAGGATTAAGAACTATGGTCACTAGAACTTGAATTGCTGGCATAGCACTCCCACATATAGATATGGACAGTTCACTGAACCTGTAGACCTCATGCAACTCAAAGCATGCAGAGAGATCATAACTGCATTATAAAATCTGACATGGTAGCAGAATAACCTAATATGTCTAAAAATCATGTCTGAAATTAACTCAATCCTGAGATTCAACATGCATCTATGGAACAGCAAGTCAGTCTCTGGTACAGAATAAATTATAGTAAAAATATTACATTTCATATGGTTATGGTTTTCAAATGCAAAATAATAGAAACAATTAAAAGTAATATAATTTAATATACCAAGAGCAACTGATCTACACATAAGCAACGTATGGCTTTGGAAATACAGTTGTACTTTATTTAAAATATGAAGATTAGGTTTTCATATATAATTTCAAACATAATGAAAGTTACACAAGTCGGCTTCATTAATATAGTGTTTACTTCATACACAATTAAAATAAATTTAAAAACTTCTAATGTAGCTAAACTAAATTAATTCTACATTTTCTCCTGCTTCTCTACCTCTCCTATTTCTATACAACCTCACTATGAATTATTACTTTCTAAATAATAGTTTACTGTCTTTTTAGACTATGGTAATTAGTTTTACATTTTAGGCCTTCTCTTGCTCCCATTTACATTAATCTCAACAGGTCCTGGTCTTTTGCCATACAACTGTATAGAAGAGCCATATATTTGTCCGTTACATACAATCATACTTATTTTGCTTTTTTTTATTCTATATTTGATTTAAAAGGCATCTTGTGAGTCAATTATATCAAAGAATAAAGAAAATCAGTGTGTTAACTTGTCTTCTTGCTCCACAAATGTGAAAAAGCTGAACTCTTCAAACTCAACAGCTGGTCTCATAGAATAGAGGTACCTGTAGCTTCTATATAAATAGCACTTCTCCACTGCCTGACAAACCTTATCTATCAACCCACAAGGATGTGCGCCTGTTGAAAGTTGTAGTTCTCTGTTTTAGTGATACAGACTACACAATACACTATTTTTCATGCCCATCATAATTATGCATATAATTTCAATTATCCTAATCCAATATGGTTAATATTTTTAATATGCTGCACATATTTGAAAAAAGCGGTGATACATTTCATTATAAGATGTAAACATTTTGCACATTGGCACTTATTTTTCATAGCATAACACTATTTGATAATAATTTCTAGTTTTAGAGGACAAAATGCTAGGTATTATTCATGAAAAGATACGTAAGTAACTAGGTCAGCATCACTGAACTTCAGAATGCACATGTGAGGAAAAGAAAGTAACTCTCTGTCAGGAAAAAGAGTCCTCCCAAAAAGACTGATTACCTCTTTGTAGGTGCACATGAAGACTCCCACTGACTTCAGTAGGCATGGGATCAGGCCTCAAATAAAACAAATCTTGCCCTGCTTCACAACCACAGTGATTTCCATAGGCTTGCATGAGTGCATATCTTGCAAAGATTTGATGTACTGTGTAGAAAATTATGGCTCTGGCTACACTACAGAGCTTACAGCAGTGCAGTTGAACCGATGCAGCTGTAGCACTGCTAGTGCAGATACTATAAGCCAACGGGAGAGAGTTCTCCCATCAACATAATTACTCCAGCCCCCGCAAGTCGCAGTAGCTATGTTGGTGGGAGAAGCTCTCCCATCGACATAGAGTTGTCCATACTAGTGCTTAGGTCGGTATAACTTATGTCGCTCAGGGGGATGGCTTATTCACACCCCGAGTAACATAATTTATACCGTAAGCTGTAATGTGGACATAGCCTATCTTCTTGACTTCACTCAGTATATGTGTCAATGGTTATTGTCATGCAGGAGACAGGTTTAGTAGCAACTTCCCTTTCCTTGCTTCTCAGCCCAATGGAGTCTGGTATGTTGCATTTGTGAGTGATATTGTTCACACTTTATTTGGATTTAAATATAACATGAAAGATCTCCTCTCCTGGGTTCTAAGTACCAGGACTATTACTTTAAATTAAAATAAATAAATAAAGAGGTACAAAATCATTATAAACACCCAAACAGTACATTTCTTCCCCTTACTCTATATATCCATCAGTCAATAAATTCTGTGTCTGAATCTATGCATGTATATTACAAATCAGAACTGTGCACTCTTCACATCCCCCTAATTCCCAGAGGTGAATTCCTCCTGTGTATTGAAGATTATTTTCCATATTCAGCTTCCCTCTTTGCTTTCTCTATTTATTTTACTCTCCTTCCCACTGTTTTCTTCCCTATCACTTTAACCGGACACCTCAGTTATTCCCCCAAACCTGTAACAATATAGGGTCAGTTTTAGAACATAAAAGAGAGCAGTGTCCAAAGGATCCTTAAAGTATCACTACTGTTACTAGACAGGCTACAAGTCCACTGCATACAGGATGAGTGACTGACAGACACATTATTTTCCATGCTAGATTTGTGACATTTGGCGCACTCAATTATGGACTGACAAATAGAGGTAAAAATCCAAAGGCAAACTTTAATTGTTGACTTTTCCATTAGAGGTCACCAAGAGGTTATCAGTCTAATGGGAGGCATTTCAACTATTCAAGTGCTATGTTTGGAGTTACAGTCTTGAAATTTGGTGTGCTTATTATGTATGGAACATGCTCTCTGACCTGATCCATAAAGCTGCTGTCCTCTCCTCCTCCAAATCCCATCTGAGGACTCACTGAGGCTGTGACAACTACAAGCAGTCAGGAAATGCTTAATGGCCAGGCTGAGGGATAATGGAGTCCAGCAGTTGAGGAGCATTTGGAAAAATCATTTATTGACTTATGTAATATTACCAGTGTCTATTTATATAAAGTGTAGATATATTTACTTGCCTCCCTCTTCTCCCCGCCCCACCAGATGCAGGTTTATTTTTTTAGATTATAATCTCTTTGGGGTGGGAACCATGTTTGCAGGTATGTTTGTGCAGCACCTAGCACAACAGAGCCCCAGTTCTGAAATAAGAATAATTCATTTATTATGGACAATTCTTCTCTGACACAATTCCAAGGGCAAGTAGAATGGTTAATATTTTAAAGAATGTATTTCTCATTAGAACAATGGGACAGTTAAGTCAAAGGTAGAGCCATGGCTCTTCTTCAAACAATGAATATATGAACTTGTAGGACTCTTTGCTTCAAGATAAGGACTCTATGGAGTTTAAAAGTTATTTATATTAATTTTATCTGCCACTACATTAGCTAAGATAATAGCTCATAAGGAAGATAAATTTTCAAGCTCCAGAATAAAAACCAATCACTAACTATCTGGAGTTAGGGAGAAATGACCCCCATAGGCATATTATTGCATAATTGATCTATATAGAGGTATAATACCTTCCTCAGAAGCATCTGGTACAAACCACTAGTGGAGACAGGATACTGGATTAGATGGACCATGGGTTTAACACTACATGGCAGTTCATCCATTCCTCATTCCTTTCTTCAGTTTGGCAGAGAGGCTTCTAGACATAGCTAATGTGCTCATTAATATTTTAACAGGAAGGGTACTTTGGGAGAAATTGTGGGGACAAACTTACACTAAGTTCACAGTCAGTCCAATTCTGTATACACGGTAAAAGCCTACACCAGTGGATTGCGATGTTGACATGTTGGAGCAGCTTCAGTGTTCCCATGATCCTGAGACCAATGTCGACAGGAGTCTTGCACTCCTGGTAGGGTCACCCAAGGCAGCAAGATCGAAGGTAAGGTTCCAGATGAACAGTGATCCAACCCACCCCCGCAAGTCCTCAATGGCAGTGCAGGCAGATGAAGAGATATTTCTCTCAATGCCTGTGAAGGGAGACAAAGGCTGCAGCAGGATGGTGGTCTCCAATCATCTTGGTTCCCCTGCCATTGGATAAAGATCCTCATCCTGTCAAGGCCCACATGGTTTGTGGTGTACAATGTGTCTCCACATTAAAAGATGCTCACCAAAATTTGTTGCTGTCCTCCAATTCCTCCACAACAAAATGTCCGCGATGGTCATCAGCAATGGATTTAAAACAGACCCTTTCCTAGTCAAGACAGGAGTCAAGCAAGGCTGTGCCATTGCTCCAACCCTCTTCTCCATCTTTCTTGCTGTCATCCTTCTCCTCATTGCTGACAAGCTCCCCTGCGGACCTGACATCCAATACAGAATGGATGGCAAGTTCTTCAAACTCAATCGCCTCCAAACCAAGACAAAGACTATTACTAAATCAGTCATTAAACTCCAATATGTGGACAGCTGTGCTCTGTGCACCCATTAGAAAGAAGATCTTCAATTAACAGTCAACATCTCTGAGGCCTACAACCAACTAGGCCTCATGCTCAACACTAAGAAAACTAAAGTGCTCCCCCAACAGGTTCTGAACAGATTCTGAAACATCAGGATCCTGCTCCCGCAATCAGTATCAACAAAGAGAACCTGGAGAACATCAAGCACTTCCCCTACCTTGGCAGCTATCTGTCGCAGACAGCCAACATCGACTAGGAGATTCAACACTGTTTCCAATGCACCAGTGCAGCATTTGGACACTTTAGAAAACATGTCTTCAAAGATTGTGACATCAAGAACCAAACCAAGCTTCTTGTGTACCAGGCCATCGTTATCCCTGCTCTCCTGTATGGTGCTGAAACCTGGGTCATGTACAGTAGACACCTCTAGGCTCTTGAACAATACCATCAATGGTGCCTACACAAGACCTTCTGAATCAAGTGGTATGACTGACACACCAACATCAGTGTTCTGTACCAAGCCAAAACTTCCAGCATTAAAGATATGATCATTCATCACCAACTCCATTGGACTGGTCATGTTCTTTGAATGTCAGACAATCGACTCCCAAAGCAGGTCATGTTCTCACAACTGAGCCAAGGCCAATGGTTGAGGGTGGGGCAAAAAAAGTACATCAAAGACTCCCTCAAAGCTGACATGAACAAGTGCAACATCAACATAAACTCCTGGGAAACCCAAGCCCTTGACTGATTAAAGTGGAGAAGGACCTTGTGGCATGGATCCCAGCATTTTGACACCCAGTGAAGTCAACAGGAAATGGAGAAACAGGAAAGGAGGAAAGAATGTGCTGCAGCCTGACTCAACAATCTAGATCCCCTCCTTCCACCAGGAAACATCTGCCCCAACTGTGATAAGATCTGTGGATCCTGGATTGGTTTCATTAGCCACCTGCAGATCCACCAGCAATAATTAACTATCATTTCATGGAAGACAATCATCCTCAAACTCTGAGGGATTGTGGACTACTATGTGGTAAAAGCATATAGCTACTTGGAATTCAGGGGCTAGGTCATGAATTCTGTATCTCAAACTGAAAGTACTTTAAGTAATTTTATGAGATCTAAACTATTAATAAAGCACATTAGAATTTAGTTAATGAAGAATATGACCAGCAATTAATCACTAGCTGGGGTACTAGACTGGAGAATTTTGGGGCACAAGTGGAAGTAAAAGATTGCAAAGAAATTTGTGAAGATGCCCCAAAATTTAACTGTGGTAGAAGATAAGAACATCTTATTAGACTTTTTCTCTATTCTATTCTCCATCACATGCAGTACTTAAACCAAGACTGGATATCTTTCTAAGAGATATGGTATAGTTCAAACTGCAATTACAGAATTTATGCAGAAATTACTGAGTGAGGTTTTATGGCCTTTGTTGTGTAGGACATTGTACTAGATGATCCCTTCTGTACCACCACCCCCCGCGGCCCTCCAAAAAATCTATGAATCTTTTAAACTTCCTCTGTTCTATGAACAATTTAGTTTGTTATCCTCATGTGAGTGCTGGATTGGATGAGGTGGGTGTGGCCAATAATGCATAAATTCTGGAGTTTAATGATCATCATGTTACACAAAGTACTGAATAAAGAATACCTGGGGAGTGGAGGAAAGATAACATAAGACAGGATAGGTGCTGTTCCTGTGGGAACCTGAGATTTCTTCCTTAGAAAAACCTGGGGTAGGAAATATCGTTTACATGTGGCTGGAGGCATATAGGACCTGACTAGGTTCTCATGTACACTGCTGTGAATCATAAGTAATGCCATTTACTTAAATAGACCAACACTAGTGTAAAATCAGTGTAATTGAGAAGTCAATCAGCACCATAATCCGGAAAAAATATCACAGTGACAGGGTACCTTATACGTAAAAAAAAAAAGTAAAGAAACAAAATGCTGTAGTAGATCAGAATATCAGGATAAAATATAATCTGTGCATTCATTCTGAGAAGGGAGTAAATATTTTTAGAAGACACTAAGGCAAACATGATCTTATGCATTTTTTTTTTAATGTGAAGATTTAGACACTGTCCTTGTAATATGGAGCACAGGTAAGAGAAGAACACAATAGCTACTTTTTTGCTCTTTGCCATTAACTGACTAGGTATAAGAGAGGGTCTAGAACACATTGTAACCACCAGAGTTTGAAAATGCATAGCTATGCATTTATTGGAAACTTGTGGATTTTAATTTTTATAATGGGGTTAAAGTGGAGATGTCAGTCAGTACTCTCATACCACTAGTGGGTGAAAGCCATCAGTTGTCTGTGGCGTCATGATTTCTTTCTTAATACCACATCATTGCCGGATGGTTAATCCACTTTCTCATAAAAGCATGAGAGGTGTCATTCCTGGAGGAGGAAAGGGTAAACCAAAAATAAAGAATCAGTCTCTGTCGAGAAGCCAAGTAGATTTGGGTTTGTGAATCAGGATTAGTTTCACAACCAATATCATGCTAGACAGAGTCTGCAGGGGTTGACAGAAAAAAGAGTTCTTAGTTCTCCAACAATTCTTTTAACCTATGACTCTTTGCCTTTCTTTCTTTCTTTCTTTCTTTCTTTCTTTCTTTCTTTCTTTCTTNCTCTTTGCCTTTCTTTCTTTCTTTCTTTCTTTCTTTCTTTCTTTCTTTCTTTCTTTCTTTCTTTCTTTCTTTCTTTCTTTCTTTCTTTTCTAAAGCATAGTACCATGTAAATTACCCAAACATTAAAAAACTGTGCATTAAAACAGCTCTAATTCTGTAAAGGACAGTATAACTTTTATAAAAAACTATAGATTAGCTCAGTGGTTCTCATACTATCATTCTATGGATAATGTCATGGGCAGATCTCCTCAGGGACCTTCTTTCCAACATCCCAGTTCCCCATTCAAAATTCTACAGTCCACTGGAACAGCTGGTGATCAAAGGACCACAGTATGAGATTCACTGTATTAGATTAACCAATCTAGAGAGAGATCAATTTGACTGTATAATCTGAATAATAACTGTAGCATTGCCCACAACAATTTTTGTAAGTTCTTCTTCTTAGCGGATGTTCAACGTGCTTCAGATGGCACATGACCAGGATTCATCAGTGAATTTGGTCCGCTGGTTGCATCATTAGCTTTCCCGGCCCGGGCTGGGTACTGACGGGGAGTGCAACATGAATGCTGATCCATGGCCCCTTTTATAAATTACCTACATGTATAAGGTTCCACTGTATAAAACTGACCTTTTATTGAAATGTCCTAATTTATAATGGATTTCAGACACCTCTGAAGTAGGCAGGTATTATCCCCTTACTTCAGATGGGGAAAATGAGGTACAATGAGGCTAAGTGGCTTAACCAGATTTACCAAGGCAGTTAGCATCAGAGTAGAGACTGGAGTTCTGCAGGAGAGTATATAAGGGGACCATGGCTTTGGTTGCATTCCAGAGGATATATGGAGAGAACAGTCTATGGGGAATGCAAGGACTGCAACTGTGCCTGCCTGCTGCGAGTAGTAGTGGTTGTTCCATGGGATCCCTATCTGTTCAGAAGATGTCATTTTTTCTACAAAATGGCATCCTCCACACAGGTAGGGCGCAATCTGGCTCCACTTACACTGTGTTTGTCACCAGGTTGAAGTAACTGAGTCACTATATCAGAGGGCCCCTCACTGCCTCAGGGTACCCTGTGATTACGTGGGCTGCAGGTGCCTAACTCCACCACTGCATACTGCCCTCCTCCTTTGCACAACCCATGAGGTAGTTGGACACACTTTGGCCCTCAATTAGCTCAAGAGCCATCTGTTGCTTAAAGGTGTGGGGTATGTTTGTTTTTCACTAAAGCCAATTGGTGTGACCCAGAAATTTATCCTAATTTTTAGATCTGTCATCACAAATCCAGAGGATGTGCAGATGGGAAGAGTCATACCTTTTGGAGGGCTGCCAGATGCCTACAAGATTTATTTTTTCAATTCTGTTTTGTCCCTCTAATCTCTTGCAGCTATAGTGACTTTAGCTGTTGCTTGTAACAACAGCAGGAAAACATTTTCCATGCATAAAGTGTGATTTTTAAGCTGATGGTGTCCCTTTAAAGCAACATATGAAACCTTTAGGTGGCAGCCAAGGGCTACAATTTGAACTCCTAGATTTACTCTTGTGTGCGGTTTATGGACTCTAATTCTAACAATGTAGAGAATACCTATTAGAAGAATGAGTTTCAAGTCCACCCAGAGGCAAAATTAAATAGAAATTTAACACTTAAAGCAAGACGTCTGCTAAATATACATTTGGACACATTAGAATGTAATTGTGACCTCCCTTCCTGGCCCAGCCAGCCATCATGCCTCCACTCTGTTCTCCTACAAGTCGCTTCTGAAAAAACACCTCTTCCATGAAGTCTAAAATCCTAGTTGTTCTGCTAATCTGGCTTGCTACCTCTGGGTCAGGCTCTTATTAGTCCTGGGGCATGCATCCATAGGTGGGGTGGAGGCATACAAGATGGTATCTCTCTCCTCACCTCCCTCCTGCACCCTGCCCAAGGGCCCATAGCAATAACAGTTATTGTGAGCTGGGACTGCCTGTCCTCTCCATTCCTCCAAGTCATCTGGAAAGGGGAAGAAGGAGGGGGGTATCACTCTTCCTTCACCCTCTGCACTGGCCAACAGAGCAGGGCCAGAGCACAATGATTTATAAGGAATAATGTAACTATACTGAAAATTATGGCCTTGTGGTCTTGGAGTGAAAGTGAGTCACCAGGGAATCATGTGTCTTAGTGCTGGCTCATTCAAGCAGGAGGGAGTTGTCACCCCTCCCTGGCTAGCTGATTATGTAATGTATTGCTCAATTGTCTACTTTTGCACCAATCCAGAAAAGTCAATGGAAAACCATCGAAGATAAACTATAAACATCAAAACCACTTGGAGGACCAAGGGAACATTATAACAGACAGTGGATCACTCTTTCTGGGAAGAAAGACAAAAGACTGACTCAGTATAGTACAGGGTGGAGAAAGAGACTCTGTATCCATTCACTGAGGAAACGTCTAGTTGAGCAGGGGTGTTTCATGAAAGATTGGATCCTGGTTCTTAGGGAGCCAGCAAGCTCTGCAGCAGATTGAACTTTGGAGCACTACTTTATTCGATAGGAAAGGTCACTGTTAGTAAGCGTAGGCCCTAGTTTTCATTTTATGAATTTGTTTTGGATTGTAACCATTTGTTTCCATCATTCTCTCATTTCTAGTATTCTTTCTAAATAAACCTTCTTTTGCTTTATTATAAATCCTCACAAGTACTGTGCATTATACAGAAACAGTAATTTGAGGTAAAACTGGTAAACTGAGGTACACTGTTCCTTTGGGAGCAAAGGATCTGGGATTTCTGTGAGTAGCCAGTGTCATGGGCTGGAAATCACAGAAGAATGCTTCAAGGGGACTTGGGGACTGGGATGCACCTATTGTTAACCTGCAAGGCAAAGACAGGGGTAGCATAGCCCAGACAAGGAGTGGCTGAAAGGCTGATGGTGTTAGAAGGTAGCACCCAGTTACCACAGACAAGACTCCCTCTTGCTAGAGGCAGGGGTAACAAGGTAATTCATAGTCCTGGGTACCCAAGATCTGTCACAATAAGGACTACCATACTATCATTTTCATATAAGAAAATTGGTGACTGCAGTGTACACTCTGCAGTTCTAGAAATAGGAAATCTGAAAGACTTTCATGTAGCGGCAAAAATTTATTTTATAATCTTCAACATGATGTACATAATTAACAACTATATGCGGAAAAGAATCAGTTTGTTTACTCAGTAGCAAAATGCAACTACCTCTAAAGTAAAATGCAGCATACGCTCTGTTGCCATCGCTAGGATAAATTGCAGTATTCATTATAATGGCACTAATAACCTTACACAACAGGGAGCAGTGATCCACATTCAGCAGTGATATAAGTAGTTGTATATGTTCCACATCAGAAAACATGTGTAAGGGGCCAAGCAGTTTACATCATTTTAACCATGGCTTTCCATTTTAACCATGAATTTCCATTTCAATGGCTTGCAACATTTTATGCTGGGCTGAATTTATGGGTATTTGTGAAAGTAAGAAGGGCTTGCTTTATCTGACACCTTCCACACAGTTGCTTTTCCTGCTATTCCTTCCACTCTGCATATTGATTAAACTCATGGTATACACCCACTGAATTCCCAATGACTGCAAGCTTAGCAACTACTTTGCTTTTATAACCCCTTACACCCACTATTGGATCAACTCTCCGCACCTTGCAAGTCATTTCTGGATTTGGCACTGAGAATTCTGTTTATTCCTAGCTGCAATTGGCTGAATTTGGCCAAGGAAGTAAAGAATATCACATCTAATCAAAGTAAGAGAGGAACTTAGGTAAGCAGAATGTTGTTATCCATTGTTGAATTTAGCCAGGACACAATAAAAGGTTCCCCTACACTTGCAAGAAGTGCCATAAGATATTTAAATTATTAGAAGTGGCTACTAGAGTCTTTCATCCAGAAGACATGACAACAGTTTCTCTCGTGTAAATTTTCATTGATACTGGCACTTTATGCTCACTTACATAACAAAATATTGCAGAATGAATTTTTAGGGCTTGTCTACATTTATAGTGCTGCAGAGGTGCCACTGTAGCATTTAGTGAAGAAGCTACTTACACCAAGAGGAGAGCTTCTCCCATCAGTGTAGGTACTCCACCTCCTCAAGAGGTGGTAACTGTGTCAACAGGAAAAGCCCTCCCATCAACTTAGAGTTGTCTACACCAGGAGTTAGTTTGGTATAATTACATCACTGGATGTTCCGCACCCCTGTGCTGACACATGTTTGTAGTGTAGACCAAGCCTCAGAAGAAGAGCTGGTAAATGCATTTGTTTTTAATGAAATAACGTATCACTGGGCAAACATCCCATTCAGGCATGCAGTCTCTCAAGGAATAATATTTCTTTTGATCCTTTGCTTCATATCACAGTGATAGTCCAAATACCTGTGATCAGTGGATCATTTATGTTCTCTCTCACGCTGAGCTAGAATAAGTTATTGTGTGACACATTTAACTTCATAGGGAATGGCATGCAATTTGTTGTTATGGGTGATTTTAAAATGCTAGTTTGAGAAACATGTTAAAAATAATCTCCCAAGTTACAGTATTTCTGTTGGATTGTAAGATCCAGCCTTGTTTATGAGAGATAACGGTACAGTTGTAGAGTGATGGAGAAGGAATTTGGCTGTCAGCTCACATAAATAATAATAGCAGTTGTGGGTAATTGCCCTGTGGTGAAAATGCCTTCTGAGGTGGATACATTTGAATTTCTAAGCAACTCCTACTAAACTGCCACATTTTATGGTTATGGTTTTCAAGTAATAAAATACCCATGAAATACCCTACAATAGCAAGAAATGCTCTGATTTCATTCTTCTCCATATTTCAAATCTTCGGTGACTGACTCACTTCAACAAATCCTTGTACAAGATCTACACTAATGAAAAAAAATGGCTGCTAACAAAGCAGCACATCAAAATATCAGTATTTTGATCTGTTAAATGTGTTGGATCCTAACATATCATTAAATAGGTCAGGCTAGACACTTTCTGAACGACTCTTGTACACTCCTCTGGCACAATGAAACTCTATAATAAGAGTAAAGTTAATCTGTACAGGAGGAAGAACTTTCTCATGCTCCAGTCCAAGACTGTGGAATGAACTCCCACAGCAGCTAAGGACCAGCACAAACTTCACCACCTTCCACTCCAAGTGAAAGGCACATTCCTTCGTCCTATCTTTAATATAAATACATAGCAACATGTATATTTAAAAAAAATACGAGAGCAAGATACTCCTCTGCGCACACTTCTCCCCCTGCAGAAGGAATGAGAGAACAAACACCACATGACAAATGCTAGTCACATTACTTAACAAACTACTGGAAAGTGCTCAGATACAATGGTGGTGAGCACACTGTAAAATACTATATAGAGTAGAATAGTATGTGTGTCTAGCTAAAATAGATATTGTCATAGTCTTATAAATAAGAGGATGGCTCACTTTATTCAATTGACTAGTTACTGTATATGTTTACCATCCTATATGAATCATACGTACCCCAACCTTTGGTACACCATAGGTTCCAATATGACTACAGGCAAAAGGCATTTACTTGTTATGTGATCCAAAAACACACAAAATTCCCATGGGCTTCCAAAGATGTCTCCATACTTTTAGAGACAGTCTAAACAAGAGGAAGTTTATTTAACCATCGCTCTACGTGATTAACTAATGACCCTCCAATATTCTTTTAACATGAAAAAGCTACTAATTCCTCTCCTTTTTACATGGGAATCTCATTGCCGTGCATGCTCCTTGTGTCATTATTTTTTTAAATTGTAGATATAGTATATTATGCACCTCAGTTTTTTGCAACATAGTCAGCCTATTGTTAATTTTGTTTTTTTTACATATTTCAAGACTTTGGGTCACCCTTTTTATCTATTTATTTGTTCTAGTTCTCCAAGTAACATAAAAAATTGTCTTTCAATGCTTCTCTGACCCACTTTTAGTTTTGTTCTGTCCATTTGGTGAGTGTTCATGATTCTGCTCCACTGTAGTATGGTACACTGATGTTATACCGCATGAGATATTTGTTGAATGCAAGCATCAGGACGTCAGAGACTCAAGCACTATGGGCTGAACACAACTCTAACGTCTTCAGTTTCCTCAATTCTGCTGAAAATCCTTTAACTTTTTCTGTATTTTTCACATAGCATTCAAACAAAGACTTGTTGAATGACAAGCATTAAGTGGACTCTGCAAGAGAAAAATCCTTTTCTATGCATTGAAGCTCAAATTTGCAAAAACAGCTTATAATTCTGAATATTTCAGTTATAGGATACCCAACTTTACATAGCTAGGGCCTGATTTTCAGAGATGCCCAAGCACCCTAGGCACTTTCTAAAATAAACTGGATTTCAGACTTAAAACTTGAGATGCAGTGCACACACACACACACACACACAGATTCTTTTTCAGGGAAACTGATGTTCGTTCCTAACTAAGGCACCACTGCAGTTGCATGTATATTTTTTCCTAGATAAATGCTATTGATCCTCAGTATATCCTGCTTTAAATGATTATGCTCAAAGTTAGAAATCTTTCAGTGATATTTTGATTAACAATCTAATAATTACAAACAGTTGTCCATTTTCATTATCTTTAGTTTTCACACAAGAGGAAAGCAAAGGCACCTATCTTTTTTATATCATCACCCTTCATCAGGATGAACAACACTATCTTTCTTTCTTTCTTAAAGATACCTGAATCATTTTCATACCATTTAAGTATACTGTCCTAATTTATATCCAGAAATTATTTTCAGAACTGTACATGTTTATCATATCAAGAAGATTTTAAAAACATTTCTCTGTTGGCTGATGGTATAATACCTGTCTTGTAACCGATCATGCCTGAGAGAGACAATAGGGTCTCCAGATAGCCTTTATCTAAAGTTATCAACTAAATCACAGACAGTTCATTTTCTCCTTTTTGTTCATAGTCTATGCTGGAAATACAACAGTGTGATTCACTGTTATATAAAGCAGGTCCATATTTTCTTCTTGACTGTATGCCTCTTGTCAAAGAATCCACATGCCAGCACTAATGTGGAAGTGGCATCACTGGGAAAGAATGTGCAGACAGAATAACAGTATTTATTCCTTTTGCCAGAATATTCTACCTATTTAAAGATCTTAGAGCAGGCAGATGGGAAATGCCTAACAAAAATACAGGCCAAGAGGATGTAGAGAAAGAGCAGGTTAGGACAGACCATCTGTGAAAACTTTTTGAATTTCAGATGTAAGACTTGAATAGTTGGCATAAAAAAAATGAAAGCCCCATTATCTCCAGATGATGCAGATGTTGGGTCTGTCTTAAACTATTACAGAAGTGCTTTGAATTTGTAGCAGTAACATAAGATAATGCTGGTAAACATTTACTATCACCATCTGAGTTGAATTCAATAGGTTAACCCCGTCAGATTCCCCTGCCTGCGCAAAAAGAGGTCTTTCCTTTATGCTAATTTATACACAGCCTTTTCAGTGTTGGTATATTGTTCATAATGCAAGAAGGCTGATTTTGGTCAGACAAATTTGGCAACTCAATGTGAATTCCTCAAATCATTGTAGTGAAAATTGAAGTGGATCATTTTACCACTAAACTTACAAAGACTTCTAATTCGGTACATGAAATCTTACTGTAAAATAACAGAGTATATAGTTAGAGATTCAGTTTTTCTCATTTTCACTGGTTATTTTTGTGCTTAATAAGTTTAGAATAAAATAATTTTTCTGGGTTTATCTGAATTGTGACTCAATAAATTTAAGCAAAAAATCAGTTGTTTTACTAGCATTGAAATAAACAAAATGTTAAAAAGCAATAAAAGCTTGAAAACAATTTTACTATTTGCATCTCTCAAAACCAGGTGACTGGGCAACAAAATGGCAGATGAAATTTAATGTTGATAAATGCAAAGTAATGCACATTGGAAAGCATAATCCCAACTATACATATAAAATGATGGGGTCTAAATTAGCTGTTAACACTCAAGAAAGAGATCTTGGAGTCATTGTGGATAGTTCTCTGAAAACATCCACTCAATATGCAGCAGCAGTCAAAAAAGCCAACAGAATGCTGGGAATAATTAAGAAAGGGATAGATAATAGAACAGAAAATATCATGTTGCCTCTATATAAATCCATGGTACGCCCACACCTTGAATACTGCGTGCAGATGTGGTCGCTCCATCTCAAAAAAGATATGTTGGAATTGGAAAAGGTTCAGAAAAGGGCAACAAAAATGATTAGGGGTATGGAACGGCTTCCATATGAGGAGAGATTAATAAGACTGGGCCTTTTCAGCTTGGAAAAGAGACAGCTGAGGAGAGATATGATTGAGGTCTATAAAATCATGAATGGTGTAGAGAAAGTAGATAAGGAAGTGTTGTTTACTACTTCTCATAACACAAGAACTAGGGATCACCAAATGAAATTAATAGGCAACAGGTTTAAAACAAATAAAAGAAAGTATTTCTTCACACAACGCACAGTCAACCTGTGGAAATCCTTTCCAGAGGATGTCGTGAAGGCCAAGACCATAACAGGTTTCAAAAAAGAACTAGATAAATTCATGGAGGATAGGTCCATCAATGGCTATTAGCCAGGATGGGCAGGAATGGTGTCCCTAGCCTCTGTTGCCAGAAGCAAGGAATGGATCACTTGATGGACAGGGGATGGATCACTTGATGATTACCTGTTCTGTTCATTCCCTCTGGGGCACTGGCACTGGCCACTGTTGGAAGACAGGATACTGAGCTAGATGGATCTTTGATCTGACCAAGTAGGGCCATTCTTATGTTTTCTGTTACCATACAATAAAAAACCATACTGGCCATATTGTTGCTATGTCTGACAAATAGTGAACCACAGAAAACATGAGCAGGAAGTGATACTAGCTGTAATTTACAGCAGACAATCTGAAGAGGACCTGTCTTATCTTGAAAGTCTTTTAAAAGCTATCTTGCCCTCCCCCTCCTCCAAAGTTTTTTTAAACTAAGATCTTAATTTCTAACCAAAAAGTGGAATCCCTGTATGATACCACAATTAGTGAATACAATAAGTGAACCTTTCAAATTGGAATGAAAAAACAAACAGATTTTATAACAGCTCCTAAAGTCATGTTTATAAAGCTGTTCCCAGTCTGAATATCAGGGAAAAGAAACACCAAAGGATTGTTTATAGCAAATATCTAGGGTGGGGTGAAAGAAGCCCAGGCAAATAGCTGTATTTTCTGTCTTTTTTATGCTCTTCTTGTCCAGAATTATTCCATAAAAAACAAGATCCATATTTTAAAAATTGCAGGCTCAATTCAAAATTATTCATCTTTCTCCATGGGAACAAACATGTTGCTATGGAGATGGACTGTAGCAAAGACAAAATATAGATACAGATAGATTCCCTGGAGGAACTTAATTCATGACATAAGTTAGCTACTTAAATAGTATAAGCCGTGTCCAGACATGTCTTGTTTTGGAGAACTGCTGCTTCAAAGATACAATAAAATATTCACAATCTTCCACTATTAGTGGGAACTGCTTTACGAACAAGATTAAGCACCCTTTAAAAATAGTTTATCTCTTTTTAAATAAAATGACAGTACAGCAATCTTTTTTATGGCTACATCAAGCTTTATTACAATATAAGGGGCAATAAATAACAAGTGAACAACTGCCCCGCCCCCAAAGATAATGTTTGCAGAAAAAAGCAGAGATTGGAGCTTTATTAATGCAAAGGGAAATCTATAGCCATCTAGTACATCCCTGCTATCACTATACTTTGCAAAATGGCTATTTGGAACAGAGAGAGCAGAGATAAGCTCAGATCCTCCTGTTCCAAAAGGCCCCTACCACTTGGTCTAAGCAAGAATCTCCATTAGCTGTTCAGATTATAGGATTATAACTAGGCTTGGCAGAATTCAATTTTTATTTTTTTTTAAATAATTTTGATGGATAATATCAGTGTTTATTTTTTAAGCATGTGATGTGCTAAGTTCTCTCTAAGCTGGTTGGCCAGGTGGCTACCCAGTAGGCTATCAAGTGCCATGCATTTCAGATGTCCCTTTCGCGACTGCTGCGCTGCTCCTGCCCTCTGCCTTAGGCCTGGTCTACCCTATGACTTTAATTCGGATTTAGCAGCAATCGAATTAACCCTGCACCCATCCACACAACGAAGCCATTTATTTCGAAATAAAGGGCTCTTTAAATCGATTTCTGTACTCCACCCCAACGAGTGGAGTAGCGCCAAAATCGATATTGTCATTTCGAATTAGGGTTAGTGTGGCCGCAATTCGATGGTATTGGCCTCCGGGAGCTGTCCCACAGTGCACCATTGTGACCGCTCTGGACAGCAATCTGAACTCGGATGCACTGGCCAGGTAGACAGGAAAAGCCCCGCAAACATTTGAATTTCATTTCCTGTTTGCCCAGCGTGGAGAGCACAGGTGACCACAGATAGCTCAGCTCATCAGCACAGGTAACCATGCAGGCTGATAATCGAAAAAGAGCACCAGCATGGACCGTACGGGAGGTACTGGATCTGATCGCTATATGGGGAGAGGATTCAGTGCTAGCAGAACTTCGTTCGAAAAGATGAAATGCCAAAACTTTTGAAAAAATCTCCAAGGGCATGATGGAGAGAGGCCACAATAGGGACTCAGATCAGTGCCGCGTGAAAGTCAAGGAGCTCAGACAAGCCTATCAAAAAACAAAGGAGGCAAACAGTTGCTCCGGGTCAGAGCCGCGGACATGCCGCTTCTACGCCGAGCTGCATGCAGTTCTAGGGGGGGCCGCCACCACTACCCCACCTCTGATCGTGGATTCCGAGGCGGGGATAATGTCATCAGCTACACCTGAGGATTCTGCGGACGGGGAAGAGGAGGAGGAGGAGGAGGAGGAGGACGAGCTTGCGGAGAGCACCCAGCACTCCGTTCTCCCCAACAGCCAGGATCTTTTTCTCAGCCTGACTGAAGTACCCTCCCAACCCTCCCAAGCCAGGATCCAAGACCATGACCCCATGGAAGGGACCTCAGGTGAGTTTACCTTTTAAAATATAAAACTTGTTTTAAAAGCAAGTGTTTTTTAATGATTACTTTGCCCTGAGGACTTGGGATGCATTCGCGGCCAGTACAGCTACTGGAAAAGTCTGTTAACGTGTCTGGGGATGGAGCAGAAATCCTCCAGAGACATCTCCATGAAGCTCTCCTGGAGGTACCCCAAAAGCCTTGCCACAAGGTTTCTGGGCAGTGCAGCCTTATTCCGTCCTCCATGGTAAGACACTTGACCACGCCATGCTTGCAGCAAGTAATCTGGTATCATTGCATTACAAAGCCTGGCAGCGTATGGTCCTGGTGTTTGCTGGCATTCAAGCAACATCCATTCTTTATCTCGCTGTGTAATCCTCAGGAGAGTGATATCGCTCATGGTAACCTGGTTGAAATATGGGAATTTAACTAAGGGGACAGAGGTGGCCGTTCCTACTGTGCTGTTTGCCTGTGGCTGAAAAGAAATCTTTCCCTGCAGTTAGCCAAGTGGGGGGAAGGGGGGGAGAAATTGGCCCTGAGCTTTTCGCGTTTGGCTAGCAGGGATCTTCCCTGTTACCAGCCACACGGTGGGGGGAGGGGTACAGCGATCATCCCAGATAATTCATGGCGGGAGGGGAGGGTGGGGGGTTAGTTTGGTTTCTGCAGGGATCTTCCCTTATACCAGCCACACGGTGGGGGGACGGATAAAGCGATCATCCCAGTGAATTGGATGTGGGGGGTTAGTTTGTTTTCTGCTGCTGAAGGTTAACAGGAAAACCACGGCAGTCAACGGGCTTTGCTTGGTATGTGGGAAAGGAGGGCGCAGAAGCTGAAAGACAATGGCTTACCATGGCCGCATGCAAGCCGAATTCTGTTGCCCGGACCTGCGTCTGTGATCTCTAACACCAAAGCCACAGGCACTAAATATTAAGATGGAAAATGCGACCTTGTACTGAAATCACATGTGCTATGTAATGTGAATAATGTTGTTCACCATGAAAGAGTATAAGCATTATTCTGTAAAATGTATCATTTTAAAAACTTCTCTCCTTTTTTCAACCCTCCCTCCAGCAGCTGCAAATTTTTCAAGCCTCCCTCCTCCGTCCCGAAGGCTATCTCAGATAAGGCGGCAGAGAAAGAGGACGCAAGACGAGATGTTCACGGAAATAATGGAATGCACCCGCAATGAAAGAGCTCATTTGAATGAGTGGAAAGACACGGTATCTAAATTTAGGAAAGATGCCAGTGAACGTGAGGTCATGAGGGACGCTCAAGATGAGAGGTGGCAGGCTGCAACGCTGAGGCTGCTGAATGATCAAACAGACATGCTCCGGCGTCTGGTGGAGCTTCAGGAACGGCAGCAGGATAACAGACTGCCACTGCAGCCGCTGTATAACCTCCCTCCCTCCTCACCATGTTCCATATCCTCCTCACCCACACGTATAAGAACACGGGGGGGAGGCTCCGTGCACCCTCCCACTCCACCTCAGTGGACAGCCCAACCAAAAGGCTGTCATTATATTGAATTTTTTCAGTGGCCTTTTACTTCCCTCCTATCCTCCTCCCAAACCTCACCCAGATTACCTTGTCGGTTCTCTCCTTATGTTTATAATCAATTAATAAAGAATACATGATTTTTAAATGATAGTGACTTTATTTCCTTTGAAAGCAAGCTGGGGGAAGGGGGAGGGTGGGTTCCTTTCAGAGAATGAGTCAATAAAGGGGGCGGTTTTTCATGAAGGAGAAACAAACATAAATTTCACACTGTAGCCTGGCCAGTCATGAAACTGGTTTTCAAAGCTTCTCTGATGCACAGCGCTTCCTGGTGTGCTCTTCTAATCGCCCTGGTGTCTCGCTGTAATCAGCAGCCAGGTGATTTGCCTCAGCCTCCCACCCCGCCATAAAGGTCTCCCCCTTACTTTCACAGAGATTGTGGAGCACACAGCAAGCAGAAATAACAATGGGGATAGTGGTTTGGCTGAGGTCTGAGCGAGTCAGTCACAATCGCCAGCAACCTTTGAAATGGCCAAATGCACATTCTACCACCATTCTGCACTTGCTCAGCCTGTAGTTGAACAGCTCCTGACTCCTGTCCAGGCTGCCTGTGTATGGCTTCATGAGCCATGGCATTAAGGGGTAGGCTGGGTCCCCAAGAATAACTATTGGCATTTCAACATCCCCAACGGTTATTTTCTGGTCCGGGAAAAAAGTCCCTTGCTGCAGCCCTTTAAACAGAGTAGTGTTCCTGAAGACGCGAGCGTCATGAACCCTTCCTGGCCACCCCACAATGATGTTGGTGAAATGTCCCTTGTGATCCACAAGTGCTTGCAGCACCATTGAAAAGTACCCCTTGCGGTTTATGTACTGGGTACCCTGGTGCTCCGGTGCCAAGATAGGGATGTGGGTTCCATCTATCGCCACACCACAGTTAGGGAATCCCATTGCAGCAAAGCCATCCACTATAACCTGCACATTTCCCAGAGTCACTACCTTTCGTAGCAGCACCCCAGTGATTGCTTTGGCTACTTGCATCACAGCAGCCCCCACAGTAGATTTGCCCACTCCAAATTGATTCCCTACTGACCGGAAGCTGTCTGGTGTTGCAAGCTTCCACAGGGCTATCGCCACTCGCTTCTCAACTGTGAGGGCTGCTCTCATCTTGGTATTCTGGCGCTTCAGGGCAGGGGAAAGCAAGTCACAAAGTTCCAAGGAAGTGCCCTTACGCATGCAAAAGTTTTGCAGCCACTGGGAACCATCCCACATCTGCAACACGATGCGGTCCCACCAGTCTGTGCTTGTTTCCCGGGCCCAGAATCGGCGTTCCACGGCTATAGCCTGCCCCATTAACAGCATGATCTCCAAAGCACCGGGTCCCACGGTTTGATAGAATTCCATGTCCATATCCTCATCACTCTCGCTGCCGCGCTGCCGTAGCCCACTCCTCGCTGCCTGGTTTTGCAGGTTCTGGTTCATCATAAACTGCACGATAACGCGCGAGGTGTTTACAATGTTCATGACTGCTGTCTTGAGCTGAGCGGGCTCCATGCTTGCCGTGGTATGGAATCTGCACTATTCACCCAGGAAAAAGGCGCGAAACGGTTGTCTGCCGTTGCTTCCCTGGAGAGGGGGGAGGATATATCCAGAACTACCCGCGACAATGTTTTTGGCCCCATCAGGCATTGGGATCTCAATCCAGAATTCCAATGGGTGGAGGAGACTGTGGGAACTATGGGATAGCTATGGGATTGCTACCCACAGTGCAGTGCTCCGGAAATCGACGCTAGCCCCTGTACATGGACGCACACCACCAAATTAATGTGCTTAGTGTGGCCGCATACTTTTGACTTTATACAATCTGTTTCCAAAATTCGAATTATATAAATTCGGATTAATTCCGTAGTGTAGACATACCCTTAGAGTCCCTGGCCAGCTACTCCAGAGAGCCTCCTGCTGGCTGTGCAGAGTAGCACTGATATGAGGGTGTCCCCCTCCTCCCACCTCTGTACCTCATCTCCACAGAGTGAGGGGATAGGACATGACAGGGTGCAGGACAGGGCTCAGGATGGAGGGAGCTTGCTGGCAGCTGTTGCTCTGTCTGAACAAGCAAGCTACAGACTGCTGAATGCCGATCTATTAAAAGGACAGCATACTTAAAGGGGCAGCACATGTCTCTCTCTCTCTTTCACACACACACACAGAGTGTGTATCTCTCTGTCTCTCTCACACACACACACACAATGTCTCTGTCTCACAAACACAAACATACACTGTCTTTCATTCATTTCCCAACGCATACTTATATTATTGTTGTTGTTACTTGATACTTCTTTCAAAGTGTGTTGTTTTATTTTTTTGACTTTTATTTTTTTTTCATAATTTTTATTTCTCTTATATTTAAATTTAATTCTTTGAGTAGCGAGTTCTAAAATGCCTAACCTGTCTTGGCTGGAGTAATTATCCCTATGGTAATTTTTAAAAAATATATCTTATATCTAGGTTTTTTGTTTCTACTAGTGGCACACATCCGCACATTACCTTGATATGATGCACATAACAAAATTTATTCCACACATGGAAGGAAAAAATTAGAGGGAACACTGGTGACAGGGTATACCTGCGCTGCACTAGGCCGGAAAGGGTTAACGCCATACTATGGACTGAGGAGGCCATGTCCCCTCTCTCCTGCTGGGCATTTTTCAAACTGGACCCACAGTATAAGAGGGAGCATTTCAGCTCACTCTGGCCTGACTGAGGAGGAAAGAGGACTCTGACCTGGAAGCTGTCGGAGCCCCAGACCAGGTGTGCCAAGACCCAGGAGAATACCTTGCTGTCTGCAGAAACCCAAGCAGGGAAGGTGTCATCAGGAACATGGCCTGTCGCCTACCCCAGAGAACCAGAGGGCCTACAGACTATGGAGCAGAAAAACAGAGTAGGAATTAACCCAGGGGAACCAGATGTTGATCTGGTTGTGGTCCTGGAAACAGAGTCAGCATGTTTGAGAGGGATCCCTTCTGACCCTCCACCAGGTATGCTTGCCACTGATAGGGCCATGAGCTGGGACCTGGTGGAGTAGGAGGGCCTGGGGCCCCCTACCCCAGACAGCAACCAACTCCTGGGTGGTGCCCACCCCACCTTAGGCTGCTAGGCCACACCACCCTGCGCAGGAGGGTGGCCCTACTGACTCCAGCCGCTGAGGCACGCTGCCGTGTGCAGGAAGGAGGCCCTACAGACTCTGGCCAGTAGGTCATACTGCCTGAGAAGAAGAGCGGGTATTTGGACTTGGCGGCAGGGTCATAACATCCCCAAGGGGTGACGGTATAATTACCCCGCGACAAAGCTTTTTTCCAATTTTTATTGATTTAAGTTTTCACAGTTGTGGAAAATTAGAGAGGATCAGACAATAACGGGTCAGAAAATAATTATGTAATGACAGTAGATGTTGAGATTCAAGAAATTAAAGCTTTATAACCATTAATACATTTTGTGAAGATCACATATAAAAATGTACAAAGTACATAGCCTTAAATCCACCTCTAATAAGTTCTCATGCAGCATTTTTCTTACTTTGCCTACCTGTAAATTTTGATTATTATTGGTGTATATATTATTTTATTGGTTTGTGTGTGTGCAGTGAAATTGACATCTACCAACATTTACCAATAAAAATCTAATCTTTCCAAGCCTGTTTATAACACATGACTGAGCAGTTCTGATTCTGTCCATTAGAAGCTAGCGGTACACATATACACTAGCCAATTCATTACAACCCAAATATAAAACTGAGTCATTTAGGGCTCAAGTAATCACAAAAGGGGATATTATAATGATGCTTCTCTACAGAAGCCAGTAATTCTCTGACTGACTGAATAATTTCATGCAAGGGTCACTGTTAAATTTATGGAAACACACCATTGTATATACATATGCTGTCTAATAACATAGTTTCCATTTCAAATTAAATAGTTTTCACAGCATTATCATCTGTCCCTAGCTCTCTACTAAGTTATCGTGCATGATAGTCCATTCTATTAAATAGGCAAATTGCCATCGTTCCTACAATTTGCAGAATAGGCCTTATTTTCACGGGTCTGGCCTTTTCTGCAAGTATACAGTAGCATGCACGACAACTAAAGAATCATAAGTGTATTTGGATTTTACAATGATGTGCCACAAGGTAGCATCACAACATATGTGAAAGCTAGGTGTTGGTTGATTCCCCTTCTCAGTGGCTCCCAAAAATCATTCCTAAAATCAAAGCTTTTGGGGTCTGTGATTGTGAATGTGTACACAGTCCATGCATTAAAGCCTAGATTTTTAAAGGTACTTAGGTATTGCTCTGCTCAGGACTGCAAGGCCAAAGTGACATAAAGGGTTACGTCTTATTTTAAAAAGTGACTTAGTCTGAACTTTTTGTTGGTGGCAAAGGGCATTCTGCCAAAGCCTGCATCTTTCCACCCAGGGGGTGTAGGCACTACTTCCCCATTGTATGTCACAGGTACATCACTTCTTGGTTAGCTAAGTGGCAGTTGGATGGGTTGGCTTTAAGCCCTGAGATTTTGCAGTAACATGTTTTGTGTGATCATTCCAAGTCTTGCTATAGATAATAATATCATCAGTGTACATGGATGCATATTAGTCATGAGGTTGTAACACCTTATCCATTAGCCTCTGAAAGGTGTCTGCCAAAAGGCATCATCCTGAATTGATATAGGCCCAACAGTGTATAGAAGGCTGTCTTCTCTCGGGACTCTGGGGTCAAGAGGATCTGCTAGTGTCTGTTGGTGAGATCAAGGGTGGTAATATAACTGGTGGCCCCCAACCTCTCCAACAATTTGTTTGACACATACCCATTGGCTTCGGGTATGTGTCAAACGTTGACACCATGCTTGACTTTTTAGAAGGCAATGCAAAATCTGGTTGACCCATCCTGTTTAGGCATAAGCATGATGCTGCTTCGCCATTCACTATGTGACTCCTTGACTACCCCAACGTCCAACGTGGGCTGCAGCTCCTTTTGCACTGTTTACCAGTTGTGTTTCAGCAACAATTGAAAATTATCTCACATCTTTTTTCCTGGCTCAGACTCTATGTAGTACAGCACCAGGTGAGTCTGACCTGGCATCGCTGAAAAGACTGTAGAGAAGGACTGGATAAGCTTTTGGATCTGTTTTTCTGGTTCCGCCCACAGGCCCTCTCCCAGTGGCACTTGGTCAGAGCTGGACGATATGAAGACCCGTGGCCAAGTTCTGGTTTGAGGGAAAATGGCTTATCAGGAGCCCTTCCCAATCCTTCCATGCCTTTAGCAAGTTGATATGATACAAATTGGTGTCTTTCCTCTTTCCAGGCTGGTGAATCTTGTAATTTACAGTGCTGATCTTTCTGATTACTTCAAAGTGGCCTTGCCATTTGGCCAACAGTTTGGATGCTGACGTGGGTAGTAGAAGTAATACCTGGTCCCCTGGTTGGAACTCCCAGATGCAGGCCCCCTTCTTGTAGGTTTGCCCTTGCCTTTGCTGTGCCTTTACTAGGTTCTCCTTTGTGAACTTGCTCTAGATCTTTAATTTCTCCCTCAGTTGTAGAACACACTAAAGTTAGTTTCCTTGGAAATTTGCTCCTCCCATGTCTCATCAAGGAGGTCCAGTATTCCCCTTGGCTGCCTTCCATACAATAACTCAAATAGGAAGAACCCCATTAACACTGGTGGAACCTTGCAGATGGCAAATAGGAGGGACTGGAGCAACTGGTGCCAGTAGTGTGATTCCAGGGCTACCAACTTCCTTAGCATGCTTTTCAAAGTCTTATTACATCATTCCATCAACTCATCAGATTGGGGATGGTACATCAATGGTCTTAAGGTCTTTATTTTTAACAGGCCACACAGGTCTCTCATAAGGTGGGACATAAAATTAGTACCTTGATTGGTAATTATTTACTGAGGGATCCCCACCCGGGCGAATGCTTTTATGAGCTCTGGTGTGAGGGTTGTTGCCTTCATGGAATGGAGGGGGATTGCCTCAATGTATATCATGTGCTGTAGTCTAGTATAACTAATATGTGTTGTTTCAGAGTAGCAGCCGTGTTAGTCTGTATCCGCAAAAAGAAGAACAGGAGTACTTGTGGCACCTTAGAGACTAACAAATTTATTAGAGCATAAGCTTTCGTGGACTACAGCCCACTTCTTCGGATGAAGTGGGCTGTAGTCCACGAAAGCTTATGCTCTAATAAATTTGTTAGTCTCTAAGGTGCCACAAGTACTCCTGTTCTT